>NW_007249250.1:99573-114647 GCF_000164805.1 Carlito syrichta | reverse complement strand
GTTGGAACCTTAATTTCAAAGGCAGCAATGGTGAAAGGTAGAACACTCAGACACCATCAAGTTGTGAAGCCTGTGACCTCATGAGTGGATTAATATCATGATCCTAAGAGTTGGTTAGTTATTGTGCAAGTGGGTTTTGCTAGAAAGATGAGTTCAGCCCTCTGCCCCTCTCTCTTATGCTGTTGCCCTTCCACTTTCTACAGCAAGAAGACCACTGCTAGAAAACAGACTACTATACCCTCTCGAAGTCTGAGAAGTGCATTTTCCTTTGTGCATTTCCCAGGTGCTGGGTCCTGAGCTGGCCACAGGGGCCGGAGAGTGCAGCCGGCCTGGGAAATGCCTGGTTTGAGGCGGAGGCCGCCCACAGCGGAAGAAACCGCCCCCTGCAGGGTGTCCCAGGCCGCGCCTGTGTCACCTTTTGGTCGCGGCAGCGGCAGCTGGACTACAGTCGCCACCCCCCCTTTCCCATCCCCCGCCCGGAGCCAATCTTGGCAGATGTTCCCTGGCGGCAGGCTCACCGCGGCGTCACCCGGAGCCGTGGGCAGCGGTCAGAGGACTCGAGGGGACAGTAGCCCCGTCCGCCCAGGCCTGGCTACGCCGCCACAGACACACTTTCCGAAGTACTCGCCACTCGCCACACCGCCACAGACCACGGAGAGTCCACGACCCTCATCGGCGTCGCCAGCAACGGTCGCCCGAGTGTCCTCTGGGGGAAGGGCAGGGCAGAGCGGCCAATCAGCGGCCGCGGGCAGAGAGGCCTTTGTGCGCTGGCAGCTCGTGGCCTGAGGTCTCTGCCCTTCTGCTACCTGCACAGCTGCCCTGCCCATCTTTCACGGGACCCTTGGGTCCAAGATGGGTGAGGGGATTGATGACCAAGTGGACCCCTTAGTAAGATCCAGGGTCCAGGTGAGTGGCTTCCTGGCCTGCTGAGGGTCTGGGCCCCCTGGAGCCCAGGAGGCTGTCCTGCTCTGGCATCCCCTCACACACTGCCTCCCTTCCAACTGCTGGCCTATTGGGAGCTGGGGAGCTGCAGCCTGGTGGGCACAAGGCCCTGTTCACCCACCCTAAACTGAAGGGACATCCTGGTTTCTTCCAGACCAAGCCCAGTTGGGAGAGTCCTCTGGATACACACAAGGTCCCATCAGAGGACGGTCTTCTTAGCCCCATGCCCAGCCTTCTGATTTGCCCTGGGCTTCCCAGCTGGAAAACCTAGGAATCCAACATTTATTTTCTCTGATGTGATTCCCTCATCCCTCCCCATAGCCGGAAGTTGCTTTGCTGAGACTTGGATTTTCAAAGTTATTTTCCCCCCTTCATTTTTAATTCTTTTTTCCCACCACAACCTCACTAAGCCAAGCTCTACCGATTGAAACAGCCAAAGCAAAAGTGTATAGGAACAAGTATGGGTAAGGATGTGCTCAGAAACTGGAAGCCTTGGGCTTTGAAGTGAAAATGAAAAACAGTCCAGCAACCATGGAAGTAGAATGGCAGTGGCTCAGACATTAAGGATTGAATCGCCCTATAATGCAGTGATTCCACTTCTGAGTATACACCCAAAAGAATTGGCTCACAGATTCAAACAGGTGTGTGTACACTCATATTCATAATAGCATTATTCACAATAGCCAGGAAGTAAAATCAAACCAAATGTCCACCAACAGATGAATGGATAAATACTATGTGGTATATATCAACAATGGAACATTTGCTCAAAAAGGAAGGAAACTCTGACATACTCTACAGCATGAATAAACCTTGAAATCTACCCTAGTCCACTGAGGCTGCTCTCACAAAATACCACAGACTAGGTAGCTTCCAAACAACCGCCCCCCCACATAGTTCTGGAGACTGAGAAGTTCAATACTAAGGCATCAACTGATTTAGTGCCAGGTGAGGGCTTTTTTATCTAGTTGATAGACTCTCATCTTCTCATTGTACCCTCACAAAGTACAAGGGGCTAGCAAGTTCTCTGGAGTCTCTTTTATAATGGGACCAACCCAAATATGAGGGTTCACACTTAATCACCTTTAAATTCCAACCTGCCGATATCATCACCTTGGAGATTACATGGTCTATTTCTTGAGACCAACTGTAGAGTCTCAGAGTATCTTTCTCAAGATAGTTACAAATAATGAAAATAAAAATGGAATTTTCCACTACTGAAACCTGGCAAAGATTACCTTAACAGAGTGATCAAAGTTAACCTCACTAGAATGGACGTGATGGCTCAAGTCTATAATCTCAGCACTTTGGGAAGCCGAGACAAGAGGACTGCCTGAGCTCAGGGTTTCAAGACCAGCCTCAGCAACATGGCGAGACCTTGTCTCTACAATAAATCAAAAACCTAGCAGGCCATGGTGGCACATGCCTGTGGTTCCAGCTACTTGGAAGGCTGAGGCAGAAGGCGCACCCGAGCCCAGGAGGTTGAGGCTGTGGTGGCTGTGAACATGCCACTGTATTCCAGCCTGGGTGACAGGGTGTGACTCCGACTGAATAAAAAAAAAAAGAAGGAAAGAAAAAAGAAAGCCCAGCACAATGGCTCATGCCTGTAATCCTAGAACTTTGAGAAACTGAGTTGGTCAGATCAACTGAGACCAAGAGTCCAAGACTACATTGGGCAACAAAACAAGATGTCATCTCTACAAAAAATAGAAAATTAAGCAGAGTGTAGTGGTGTGTGACTGTAGCCCCAGGTACTCAAGATTGGAGGCAGGAAGATCCTTTGAGAGGAGGGTCAAGGCTGCAATGAGCTTGGATCCTGCCACTGCCCTCCAGCCAGGGCAACAGAGTAGGACCCTGACTAAACAAAACAAAACAAAACAAATGTTAACCTCACTAGAAATGGACAAATCCATATCATGTTCTTCCTGACATGACATAGTCTTGTTTCTGAGGTATTCTACTAAAAACATAGAACCTGAGTCTAATTTTGAAAAAATATCAGACAAGATGAAATTGAAAACGATCTGGTAAAATAAATAGACTATCTTCATCAATATATGGCATAATGAAGTACAAGGGCAGACTGCGATAAAAAATTAAAGGAGACTAAAGATTCATGAAAACTGTACACAATGTGGGGCTTTCCAACATATTATTACAACAACTGACAAGGTGTGAAAATGATCTTTGTATTAGAAAATGTGTATTAGTAACAATTTTCCAATTTTGATCACTTATAAGGATTACCAGTTTTCAGGGAACACACCCCAGAATCTTGGTAAAGAGGCATCATTTCTGTACCTCACTCCCCTAATATATATATACAAACATATATATATATATATGTTTATATATATATGTGTGTATACACACACACACACACACACACACACACACACACACACACACACACACACATCTTCTGTTCTCTGCTCATAGCTGTACTGCAGGGGCCAGAAGCTAGGAAATGCAGAAGAAAGCTGATAAATACAGCAGAAAAGTTGGCTCCCTTGCCAGCTGAACTCTGGATTAGGTTTTACAACAGGAGACACTATGTGTTCTGCTTTGAACTCTAGTTCTGCACCTGCACACAAGAACCTGCAGTCGGTGTCTGTTGAACAGCAGTCTCCTCTCTACCACTGTGAGCTCATTATCTCTTTTTAACTTATTTAAAATAACTCCTCTGCTTCCAACTCTTTTTAAAGATTACTCTAAATTCCCCCTGGAAGCATTTTGTGTTTGGCTACACCTGTCTTCTTTAACTTGAAGCCTTCCTGTTTTGCATAGATCTGTTTCCATTAGGCTTTGTTTCCCATCCTGGGCACCTCCATATCGATATTTATCAATATTTCTCCAGTTTCTTTCTGGCTATTTCCTGTTCAGCATTCTACTTTTCTTCATTGAAGTTACACATTGTTGTCATTAGCCTTTCAGAATTTAATACTGCTCTACCCTGGAGGATGGGGAAAAGTGTCATTCTTGTTTGTAGGGGAGTCAGCCTGGATATTTCCCTCTCCTTGCCACACAGTCAAATGTAACTTCTTTGTTTTTGTTACATGGAGGCTAAAGGAAAGTTTTCCTCTTACTCACCTGACCCTGACCCCAGCTTTTATTCATTCTTAGGTAGTAAGAATGTACCTAATGCTATTTAGCAGCAAAAGTTGAAGCAGAGGCTGGATTTCTGATGTCCAAGCTTAGGGCTTGGCTATGCAATGCTTTCTTCCTGTAAATCATCCACACCAGTCTTCTGGAAATAAAAGCAGGAGCCCTTAGGTACCAGAGTTGTTGGATGTTGCCCGTCCCCTTCCCTAGCTGCTCCACTAGTGATTCCAGCCACAGCTGTAGGGACAGTTCTGTGCAAGCTCAGATTTGATCTGCCTAGATCCCACCACAAGAGAAAACCTACAGACTCTGCTTTTCTACCTCTCTCTGTTCTGTACACAAACACTGTGTAGGAGGGCGGGAGTTAACAGCCCTAGGAAAACCCTCAGCCAGTGCAGGATGGGAGTAGTGGACGAATGCTCTAGTGGCAGATGGATAACCCAGGGAGGCATTTTGGATGTTTCTCAGAGGTGCTTGGGGAATAAACAGTGGCCTCAGTCCAGGACACATGTTGACTTTCTCTTTCTTTTCTCACTCTCCCTGACCCATAATTGTGTATCCTGGAAGCACTTCCCAAATGAACTACCTGTGCCCAAAGCTTTGTCCCAGACTCAAACAAAGCCAAAAAATGTATTAAGTCAACATTGATTAAGTGACTGTGCTAGACCCTGAGATAAAAGACCTAGAAGATGAAATTTCTAGTGCCTGCCCTGAAGTGTATCATGAGATCTGCAATTAAGAACAATAACAACAAAACACCTTAGAATGACAATATATTGTTGTGAATACTACACAAATGGCAAGAACAAAGTGACACATGTAGACAAGAGGAAAGTGTCATGTAACCAATTCGTGGAGGTGGGGGCTTCCTAGAAGATGTATTTCTTGAGCCGCTGGATGGAGCATGGATTAAATACAGCTATAATTACTCTATTTCACACCGATGTCCTCTGAAAATAGAACTACTACCACTTTCGGCTCTAAGTGCTACATTCTGCCCTGTTGTAGTATGCAGTGAGTTTTGATTTTAGGTGAGGTATGGATGAACAATTAACTTCTTTTAATTATGTGAGTTAAGGAACACATATCTATCGACAGAATGATAACTTCTACAATATATTTGGAAACCAAGTCCAGGTGAGGATGGGAAGCAGTGAGGAGCACAGTGAGGGGGAGGCTACCAGCCAGAGGAGTAGTCAGAAGACCACTGCTCCTGTCCACAGCAGAGGTAACAGCCTGAATGAGGAAGTAGCTATAGAAATGGAAGGAAGACAGGTGATGGAACAGACTCACTGCGACTCGGCTGTGAAAACCTTGCTGGTTGCAAGCTTGGTACGTGAAAATTGTCCAACGAAGGAAAGCACTGCACACACAAACACACGCAAACTACCCTCCTACACACACACATACAATGGAGTCATAGAGCTGAGTTAATAGGCTGATATAATTAGAAGAATACTTTCTTTTGGTTTCAGTTATCAGAGGGTTTTAGCGTGAAGTATTCAGACATTTGCCCCTATTTTTTCCACTTGATTAGGAGGCTGGAGAAATGCTAACACCTATACGTGTAATGTTTTCTATTTCAGGGTTTTTCTGAGCAATTCGTGTGTATTGACTCTTTTGTCCTCATTAACCCTTACTTTATAGCCCAGGAAACTCCAACAAAAGGAGATTAAGAACTTGCTGGAGAGCTGCAGTTGATTCCCAAAGTGGCAAGGACTAAGCCCAGGCATCCTGATTCTAGCGTACCTATTCTTAACACGGCCCCAGAATCATGGGTCGGGCACACAGGTTAAACCCAGGACCCATTTCTGCTTGGGTCTTGAACTGATCCCTCCTGTTGGGATCAGAAGGCCTGCTTCTGAGATCACAGTGTCTTCTCCTATAACATGGAGATAATACGATGCCAGGGGTTTGTGGCAAAGAGAGAGCGAGCTCAGGAATATGAAGTGACCTTAAACCTACGCATGTGGCTCCGAGGACTTAACTGACATAATCACCGACTATGAACCTGCTACCCCATACACCGCGTTCATCTTTCCTCGCTCTGGCCAGGCATGGAGCGAGTCTCCGCCTCCGAGGCTCCGCCCTCCATGGAGGCAGCAGGGCGGCAGGTCCTCTCTGCGCATGTGCAGCCACAGCCCGCTTCGTCTCTGACTCTGGCTGGGCGGAGCTTCGGTTTCGAAGGGGCTGCGCTATGAAACGCCCTTTTGCTTGGTCCCGGCTTCTCCTTCTTTTAGTGCCTTTTCCTTACTGGCACGAAGTGCTCGGTGGCCGTGGGGTCTCCCTGACCCTCTGCAGAGCTGCTAGCAGTCGAAACGGCAGCAGACGGGTGGGGTCGAAGACGGCGCCTATCGGAGAGCCCTGTTCCCAGTGTGCTCCCCGCTGGGGAGCCTCGGCCAGAGGCGCTGCCTTCCTCTGGTCGCGGGTTTTCTTCTGGGCGCCGCCCCCGGGGTGGCCTTTGGCTCCAACTCTGGGCGGGCCCGGCGGAGCTAGACGCATCTCCAGCGCCCGGAGGTCAGGTCGGCGCCGTGTCCCAGGACGGCGTGTGGCAGGCGGGGCTGGGGTTGGGGGGGACTCGGTGAGCGTGTCCCTGAGCCTCCCTGAGTAGGGCCGTCTCCGGGAAGCGCCTTGCTCGCCGCTGGCCTGGGAACCAGGCCACCCAGCTCCCGAGGCACCTTGGCCCCTTCCTCCGAGCTGCCGGGCCAGGCACGTGTGGCTTCCTCGGGTTCCAGCACCTGGCCCTGGCGGGCTGCGCGCTTTTGGGCCGGGGACCTCCTGTCGGGGCAGCTCTTCCTCCATCACTTGCGGGAGGGTGTCCTAAAGTCTGTCTGCCCTGCCCTGCCCTGCCCTTCTCGGGAGATCGTGGCCCCCTCTGCCTGGAATTCGTTTTTGTTTTTTGGTTTTTTTTCCTCTTCTCTAAGGGGAGAAGACATGGGGAAAAAAGGTGAGATGTCCCCATGTTGGAGAACGGAGGTGCCAGCAAGTAACATCTGTGTCTTTTTAAAGTTAGACAAAGAAAAAGAAGAGGACGTTCAGCTTTCACTATGTTGCTCTTGAAGCAGGACCAGGAGCGAAAGTTTTGAGAGAGAACTTTGAGGAATTTTGCAACCAGTTCGAGCTGCCAGACTCTGAGAATGGTCAGTTTCCCAGTGTTTCTTTGGCTGTTTTGGAAACAAGAAGGCCAAGACCCACTGACCATCTTTTAGACTTGTGGAAGCCAGTCGGCCCCTGAGAGAGTAGTTGAAGTCTAGGAGGCTTGCCAGGTTCCTCGAGTCTTGTCGCTCCAACCAGTTTCTTTTCTGTTGTCTGACGTCTCTCAACACACTTATCAGAGAGCACCTAGAACATTTGCTGGTGGCTCAGGATCAGAACCATGTGGTAGACTACACCCCTGAAAAGACTTAAGTTGGCAGACAAGAACAATATAATTCGGGGAGGCTGTCAACAAATCTGTCCCCTGATCCATTTTCGCAGTCCTTTTTCTTATTTTTAATCTGTAACTAGGGAAATATTATCCACCTAAGTATTGAATCAGATTAGCCCTTTCCTCCACCCCTGACTAAAATACCCAGGAATGTTCTGTGGGAGGGAAACCCAGTGACTTTCCCCACATGATGTTTAAATAGAATGTGTCTATGCTGTTTTCATGTTTTCTTTAATTCCTTATTGAGATTTCAGTTGTTCTTTAGTTCACCTGAAGCTTCTTGCTTTATGTACATTTGTTAACTTGTGTAGTGCATGAGAATGGAAATATTCTTGTTTCACTTCCTGGGTACATAATATTCTCTTCTTACTTTCTTCAAAAATTCCTGTAGTGTATTTTTTAAGTGTAGTTAGCTTTGCTTTAGCTCTCATTATATTGGAGGCTATTTTGAAGAGCCCCCAGTCCACAGTCTAAAAATCTGGTCTGTCAGATTTTCAGTCCTGCAACCTTGGGAAACCATAGCTTTGGATGAATGATGTAAGTGTTTAAACTCACTGATGTTAGGAATTTAATGGAAGGCATGTACCTTTCACAATACTAGGCAACGCACTATTTTTGAAGTACAAGGTAAAACAGGAAATGTGAATCAGAAACTATCTTTAATGGCTGATTCCTTTTATAAGCTCCTTACTGTGTATCGGTTATGTACAAAGCCCTGTTTTGTGTTCTGTCCTGTTTTGATTTCCATCCAAGGCCCAATATACCTTCTCCCTGAGAGATCTCATTCACTCTCCTAACTGGACCTGATCACTTCCTACATCTAATGGCTGGCCTTAACTCTTCTTCTGCATCTAGTCTTCAATATTCACTTGTGTGGATGTCACCCATCACTTCCAACAAAGCACACTCTTTCTCCTAAGAGGAATTAGTCATTACTCCCCAGTTTCTGTTAATGGTATTATCTTTCACTGATCATTCACTATTAATCTTCCTGAATCATCTTTGACTCTTCCCCCTTTCATGCCTGCGTCTCTAGTCAGTTGTTAAGCTCTGTTGCTTCTCTATTCTTTATTTCTTTATTATTTCTCACACCTTTGTGTTCCCATGGCCACTCTCGTTTAGGACCTTACTGGTTTGTGCCTGCACTACTATAGTGTAGCTTTAATTGTTCTGAACTGCCTCTAGTGTCTTAGCCTCTGAGATCAATTCTTTTCCCACATTAATTTTTCACATTGGAGAACACAGTGGAAAGCTGCACCTCTGGTTCAGTTCTTTAGTGAATTTCTGTTGCCCAAAGGTACACATATTTATTGTGCTTTTGATTGAAGATTCTTTATCTTCTACATGAACCTTCAATCATATAAAGTGGCCTTCTCAGTTGAAGAGAAGCTAGATTATTCCAAGTTTAAGTATAATCTTACTGTCTGCCTGCTCACCTGTAAACAGGAATTTTTGCTTGGTATGCGTTTATTCTGTACATAGAATTTGCACTTCTGTCATCTGTCAGGCATGGCATTGGGTGTGGGTAACAGTGGTCAGGTGCACAGTCTGCCTCTGTCCTTTGGAGAGTGTAGCCTAATGAGAAAAATACAGATGAACTCAGCACCTACTTGTTTGTGAATGGTGATTAGTAATGAAATATATAGGATGCTGTTCAAACATGGAGAAAACAGATCTTTGATGGCAGGCAATGAGAAGAACTAGGGAAGTTTCCCTAAAGAAATGACACTAGGTCCACTTATGAGTGAGAATATATGGTACTCAGTTCTTAGTTTCTGTGATAAATCCCTGAGTATTGTAGACTCTGAATCCATTCCAGTTCCTGCAGAGTCCATAATTTTGTTCTTCTATATGGCTGTGTAATAGTCCATCATTTATATGTACCATAATACTATAAGAAAGGGATTGGCAGTAGCCAGGAACTACCAAGTCGTGAGAGGGGACACATAACATTAATAAGGGTTCCTGAAACCAGGCAAAGTGGGGACCGAAAGTAGGCCCAAACTTTACCTGTGCAATAAACACTTGCTTACCTAATCCTGAATTGTACCCCACATCTTTGGAATGAAATAAATTTTACAAAAAGAAAAAGGGTCACTGAGCTGAGATTTGAAGGATGAGTAGCAATGGAGTAAAAAAGGTGACAGGAGAGCATTTCAAGTGAAGGGAACTACTTCTGTAGAGGCCTTTAATAATTATCTTACTGTATCTTTTTAAAAAGTAAATTAATTCAGATGTAAGTTCTTGACCATTCTTCATGTGTGTATATGTGCCGGGGTCTCATTCTAACCCGGGCTTGAGTACAGTGGCATGAACACAATGATCCCGGCTCAGTACAGCCTTGACACCCATGGGCTCAGGTGATCCTTCTGCCTCAGCATCCTGAGGAACTGGGGCTACAATTTTGCGCCACCATAACCAGGTAATTTTTTTATTTTCTTGTAGAGACAAGGTTTTGCCATGTTCCGGCTTTTCACAAACACCTGCCTCTGCCTCCCAAAGTGCTGTGTACAGGTGTGAGACACCACGCCCAACCCTTCTGTTTAATCCCACTGATACTTGTAACATTATGTGATATGCATACTAGGTACTTAGGAAATGTTTTATTGAACCATATTGGGGGACTTGGGCAACCTCTCCAACTCTGTCAATTGCACCTCTGTCAAGAAGCAGAACTATTCCCTCACCACAAAGATCTCCCTCTGCTATCTGTTTATAGTCACATCTACCCATATCCCTACCCCGGCAAGCACTAATCTGCTCTTCTTCTCTATAATTTTGTCCTTTTCTATCATGTTCCATAATAGAGTTACAGAATATGTGATTTTTGAGCTTGATGTTTGTCACTCAGCAAGATGTTTTTGCGACCCCTCCAAGTTGTTACATGTATCAATAATTCCTTTTTATAGCTAAATTGTATTTCATGGTATAGCTGTACCTCAGTTTGTTTACCCATTTGCCATTAGGCATTCAGGTTGTTTCCAGATTTGATCTCCTATAGCCAAAGTAAAATACTACCATCCTTTTTACAGGATCCTTCACAGTGCAAGCATTTTCATTTGAACAAAATGCAATTGAACAATTTTTAATGGATCATGTTATTGGCGTTATAGCTAAGAATTCTTCACCAAGCCCAACATCCCACAGATTCTCTCAAGTTTATTCTAAAAATTGTATTTTATGTTTTACGATAAAATCTATGACCCATTTTTAGTTACTATTTGGATAAGTAAATAAATTAGGAAATGAACAATCACGCACAGGATTGTGTGGGTGTATCTTCTAAAGTCTCTTAGCTGTATAACCAAGAGTGTAATTTCTGGGTCACATGGTAATGGATGCTTAGTTTTAAAGGAAACTGATAAACTTTCCCAAGCAGCTGAAACTGATAAACTTTTCCAAGCAGCTGTGCCATTTTACATGCCTACCAACAGTGTAGGAGATATCCAGTTTCTCTGATCCTCAGCAGCATGAGATATTAGACTAAAGTCTGTTCTAAGTGCATAGTGATCTTACATTGTAGTGTTAATTTACATTTCTCTAATGGCTACTATGTTGTTAGTCTTTCCATGGCTTATTTGCCTTGGAGATATTCTCTTTGGTGATATATGTCTTTATTTTCTTTTACTCACTGTCTAACTGGACTGTTTGCTTCTTGACTATTATATTTGAATGCTCTTTATATGTTTTAGATATGAATCCTTTGTCAGATAGGTGTTTGCAAATATTTTCTCCCAATCTGCAACTTGGCTTTTCATTGTCTTAAAAATAGGTTAAAAAATGAACCTTGATCTAGGTTTCACACCATATCCAAAAAGTAACTCAAAATGGATCACAGATTTTATCATAAAACATAAAATAAAACTTTTAGAATGAAACAGGAGAGAATCTGCAGGACATTGGACTTGTTGAAGAATTCTTGGATATCATGCCAATAGCATGACCTATTAAAAATTGATCAGTTGGACTTGTTCAAATGAAAACATTTGCACCATGAAAGACCCTGTTAATAGGATGGTTGCATTTTACATCAGTCACTTTGTAATGTTTTGAGAGAAGCAAGGTATGACATTGTCTTTGAATCACTTTATAGGTTAGGATAGACTGCAAGGCACTTGTTGATTTTAATTGCATTCTTCACAGTCTTTTCCCATGCCATGATGTCTTTCTTGACAAGTGGCTGTTAGAACTGTACAGGATATTTCAAGTCTTAATATGCTTTGATTTTGTTCTGTTTCCTATGATTATAAGCATTTTACTGGCCTTGCATATAGCTGCTTACTGATAGGCACCTTCCAGATCTTACATGGAAATGTGGCAGAAATTGAATATAAATTTTCTTTGAAGTGAAACTCACTATCCTATCAACATAATTTTGGCCTCCCTTGGTTTTTAGTAATAAACGCAAAAATAATATCTGTACAGCATGTTTCAAAGACTGTCATTAGTTTACAAAGCTCTGGTAAGCACAGGGTATATCAGTACATGGTCCTAAAAGGAATTCATCCATTTGAACTTTTTTTTTTTTTTTTTTTTTTGACTCAGGGTCTCACTCTGTCAATAAGACTGAAGTGCAAGGACACCATTCTGGCTCACTGCAGCTGCAACCTGCTGGGCTTAGGCAATTCTACCTCAGACTCCCAGGTAACAGGGACTACAGATATGTGCCACACATTTGGGTAGTTTTTTGTTTTTGTTTTTGCAGGGGCATTAGAGATGACGTTGCTGTGTTGCTTAGGTTGGTCTCAAATTCCTAGGCTCAAACAGTCTTTATGCTTTAGACTCCCAAAGGGATGGGATTACAGACATGAGCCTCTGTGGCACAGTCAGGAAGTTTGTAACACTCTTTCAAGAACCAGAGATACATTTGTGTAGGGTCTTCAGATTTTGCTTGGAGATAGAGTCTTCCTCTCACCTCCTATTCTCATTAAAGATTACAATACTTGGTGTCAGCAGCCAAGAATTTCAGTGATTGTGAGTTGTACGTTTTTCAGTTTTGATCTGGCCATTGTTATTGCAGTGCCATGTGTCATGTTGGTGTCTGGGTAATGACACAACATTATTTGACTCAGAAAAGTTTCTGTTTCCCTCTGAAAATTGGAGAACAGCTGCCTTCACTGAATAGTGGTGCTATGATCCCTGGGACTGTTTAGATAGAAATTAAAGGTGTTCTAAATAAGAAGACCTTTCTGTTTCATAGAAGCAGTTTCACCCCTTGTCATTTTGTTGAAGGACAACTGTTTGGACCTCATTCTGTAATACTGGAAGAATGAAAGAGTTACACTGTGTAGCATATTCATAAAATAGGCATGGGGGAGGATGTTGAGATGGTATCATGCTTTATGTGAAACATTAAAAGTTGTGGTCCTGTGAGAAGAGTTTCCCATCATAGGCTTATTAATACTGGAACACTTTACTTCCTAGGAAATGATCAGCAAACCCATACTTCTTTGCCTCAGGGTTGTTTTTAAGAATTGACTACACGTTTAAAAGCTCTGAGGTATGACTAATGGGACTAATCAACTAAAGAAATGGAGAGAGTTGTTAAGATCATCACGAGTAAGCATAATTCCCGGGACTTTTACCTTTTCAGACAGTGAATGATGAAGTCTCCAGAGATTGTGACATTTAGGAAAGGAACACGTTAGGGGAGTCAGTAGGAAAAAGGAGTGTTTCTTGGTATATGCTGAGTTTGAAGTGTTTTGCAGATACCCATTTAGATGTTTCCAACAGACAATTAGATATAAAGGTTGAGTGCCTACATTTGGGGTAATGATGATTTTTGAGGAGTCATCAGCATGGTCATTGGTTCTTAGCGTTTTAAGGATAAGAATCTCAGTACTCTCTTCCCAGGAGAATATGCATATGCCAAAGAATCACATAATATCAAGGGACTGGAGGATTCCCTGAAAACCCCAAGTCAGCCCTGAGTTAACTCCTTTACTTGTCCCAATGTCAATCAGAAAACATACACAGGAAAATTTTAAAGTCATCTTGAATTATGCAGGAATGGTATGAAGATTGCAACAACGAGGTTTTAAAACTCATGTGTCACCGGGCTCGGTGGCTCAGCCTGTAATCCCATGCCTTGGGAGGCTGAGGTTAGTGAATTGCCTGAGCCCATGGGTTCGAGACCCGCCTGGGCAACTTGGTGAGACCTCATCTCTTCAATAAAATAAAAAAATTAGCCAGGTATGGTAGCGTGTGCCTGTAGTTCCAGCTACTTGGAAGGCTGAGGCGGAAGGATCACTGGAGTCCAGCAGATCAAGGCTGCGGTAGCCGGGAGCGGCCACTGCACTCCAGTCTGGGCGACAGAGTGAGACTCCAACTCAAAGAAAAAAAAAAAAAAAAGCTCATGTGAGGTATTATGTGTGGCACTTGTTTCTGAAGGGCTATAATTTTCATTGTTGTTTTTCTTTTTAACCCAGAATATGCCAGTGATCCCACAGGGTGTACTATGTCCACAAGAAGGGATTTATGTAGCAGACCTGGGATGCACAGGTGGGTTTTCTGTAGATCCAATCACACAAGGACAGAGTAAGGCAGTTGTGGGTCTGGGCAGAGGCAAGTGGCACAAATACATTAGAAGTGGGCCACGAAATTGCCGTGATTATTCTAGGTTACAGTTTGTATGACAGGTTGGACAGATCCTGAGTGGTAAGCAAATGCACCAACTTCTAGATGTGACTGGCTGAGTTTGAGTCAAGCACCATGAATAGCTCCAAGCTAAGGGTATCACTCTCTAAGACTCTGAAGCCAATGAAGAAGGCCCTTGACTTCAGGGTGGTTGCTGTCCCATCTAGACAGTTCTGCTCTCGAGGTGTGCCATGGAAGATGTCAGCCAGGATCTCTACATCACTACATGACTACAAACTTGAATAATAATTTAAACTATTCTTATGGCCCAGGACAACACCACACCCACATCTGAATAGCCTCACTTTTTTGCTATGTCAGGATTGAGAGGGAGACATTTGAGTGCATCCTGGTGGATTTCTTGGGCTGTCTTATCATCTGAGGGGGGCACTAAATGAACCTCAATCAATCCAGAGAATATGCTGATCACAACACTCGTTACTTGGTACATGCTGCCCAGAGATGGTTTTGTTCCCTTGGACTTCCAGAGTATGCTGCTTTGCTCCATGGGTTTACCTTAACTCATTGACCTCTATCCAGAGATGTCTCTTCTGGGCCCTCAGCTCACGAATCCTCAATGTTGAACAGTAAATGAATGTAATAGAAAGAAGAAACCATCAAGATCTAGAGTATGTATCTTTTGGTTATCTGTGCCATACTTAACACGGATTAACATGTTAATAAGATTCGATTAGAAACATGAGTGCTTATTTGCTTTCCATTCTTGTGATCATCGAAGCATTTTTAACAATTGATAGTTTATGTGGGCAAGAAGAATGTATTATCACATTAAAAACTCACTACCCAGCCAGGCGTGGGGCCACACACCTGTTGTCCCAGCTTTTTCATAGGCTGAGGCCACAGGGTTGCTTTGACCTGTCTGGACAGCATTGGGAGACTCTCTCACAGCCAAAACAGAACTTCATATCCCTCTTAATCTAATTGTCCTCTGGCTTTTCTGTTATGA
>NW_007249250.1:24337-99553 GCF_000164805.1 Carlito syrichta | reverse complement strand
CAGCAGCTGCATCCTCCTCACTTTGTGCCTTTCATGCTGGAGGACTCCTCTCTCCCTAAGTAGCCTGAGTAATAAGACTATCACCTGTGAGGCCAGAAAATTCCAAGGGAATCCTTTCAAAGAAGAGGCATAGGGACATCAAGATCTGGTGAAAGATGAAATAAACTAATCTCCTAGGAGGCCATGAACCTGGCTGGTTCCTGATGCAGGAGGGAGGCTGCTGATCCAATGCTCACAACTACCTTCCTCTGATCATCTAACATGGATGTCTGCAATCTCTGTGTCTCCTCCTGTTGCTGTTGGTCAGTCATATGTCTGCAGGGACCATCAAGTGCTCAGTGTCTTCAGGGCCAGCACCTGGAGGTAAATGCTTGAACAAGGGTTTCAATTGAAGTAAAGAAAAGGATTTCTAGACTTGGACAGGTGACTATCTAACAAAACTAATGACCTTCCAGTATGGGCACATTTTTGAGCTATGCCTGAGAAGTGAGACTGGAATAAGTGTCGGCTCATGATTAGGCAGAATAGACACCTTAACACAGATGGGAAGCATTGGAGGCTTGGTGGGGATCGGGAGACAGAATATTGACTCATGGTGTGTGAACAAGTGACAAGAAGCTGGGGAAAATAGGGTCTTGGATCTGCTCTTAATCTTTTAAGCCAAAGCAATTACTTAGATGGTTCAATAAGTTAAACATCATAAGGCCATAAAAGTACTAGAAAGCATAGGAATTTTTATATACATATCAGAGTAGGGAAAGCCATACAGGAAAGAAATTGATGAGGTGTTTTATTGTTGTTGTTGTTGTTTTGAGTTTGGGTTCCCACTGTGTTGCCCAGGCTGGAATGCAATGCAGTGAATGCTCATGTCTCACCATAACCTTGACCTTTCCTGACTGGGCTCAGGAGATGCTTACACCTCAGCCTCTGGAGTAGGTGGGCCTACAGGCATGGGCCACCATACCTGGCAAATTAAAAAAAGAAAATTGTACAGACTAGTTCTTGCCTCATGACCAGGCTGACCTCAAACTCCTGGGCTCAAGCAATTCTCCTGCATTGTACCCCTCAAGGTGCTTGGATTTTAGATGTGAGCTACCATGCCTGGCATAATAATTCACTGAATTTGATCACATAACTATGATTCACTTCTGCATGGCCAAACCATGACATACAAAGTTGGAGATGCTGGGCAGCTCATATGCGCTTAGTGCGACCCTGTCTGTTGGCAGCCCCTAAGGCAGATGGCACATCTTCACCCTGGTAGGAGGCAGGTGCATCCTCATCACTCTGTGCTCCTTACGCAGGAGAATTCTGCTCTCCTTCAGGAGCCTGTGTAATGAGACTAGCACTGATGAGCCCAGAAATGTCCAAGGAGATCCTCTCTGGGAAGTGACCTAGGGACACTCAAGTCCTGGCTGAAAGGAGAAACAAACCTACCAACTTCTGGGAGGTGATGAGCCTGGCTTTTGCTGCACATGGATGTGGAAGGCACTTATCTGGTCCTTACTGGGCAATTGCTTTCTATGCCTGCAGTCTCTAGAGCTTTTCTTCCAAACAAATGTCTTCAGGGACCTCTGAGTGCCCAGTATCTTCAGGGCAAACACTTGCAGAAAATGATTGTCAGGGGTTTCTCTGTAAGAGAGGACAGTATTTCTCCACCTGGGAGGGTGACTTTTTAACAAAACTCACTGCCTTTTAGTTTGGTGTCTTTTTTGAACTGTTCCTAAGAAGTGGGAGTAGAATACAGACTCCTTAGACTAGGAGAGAAAGGGCTCTTTGTCAGATGTGGCTGAAATTGAGAGATGATCTGGTAAATTGAGACTGTTCAAAAATCATCAAATGGATGTTTTCAGATGAAGAGGTGCAAAAAAATATGTTAACATGCTCTCTCTAAGAGCAGAGAGAAAATGAAACTATTAGCATTTACGTAAAGAAACTCAGGAAGAATACAAAAGAAAGCAATACAAATCATCACCTGTGGGAACAGGTATATGGAGACAGGTGGGGTGAAACTTTATTCAGAGTGAAACTTAAGAGTACCTTAGTATATTTCTCCGGCATTTGGAACAAATCCAAATATTTCCCATCAGAAAATGTTTCAGATAGCATAAAACCAGCATGTGAAGTATTATGCAACCCTATACTGGAGTGGAAAGTATCTACCATAGTCTGGACTCTGATCTAAGCCTATTATCTTCTGAACTTTCTCCATGCAGGACTTGGGCTCTTGTTGACCACCTTTCTCCTTAACTTGTCTCCTCCTCAGGACATTTTTACAGGAGCTGTTTTCTCTGTCCTGAGGTCCTCTCTTCCCTGCTCACTGGTCTCAGTATCCAAGTCCTTCCATTTGGACTCCCCCTGAAATTTTGCTGAGGTCCACAGTCACCTGGTTTTCTCCTGATCTGGGATGGTTTCAAAGAGGAAAATTACCAGACAATTCACCTGGGTCTAACAACACAGACCTCCTTGGAGGGCCTGAAGGGATCACTGCAGAGAGGTACACAGAATAGAAACTGATGAGGTTCAGAAGAGAAAGCCTACAGGCCCCTGTTCCTGGACAGGGAAGTTGCTGACTGGGCAGCTGAGCCAGCTACCCTGGGGTTCACTTGAGCTTGGCCTATAGTTCTTCTAACAGTTCTTGCAGTGACTTTTTCTGCTGCTTCTGTTTTCCTGTGGAGTCTGCACAAAGAATGGGAGACCTGTTAGAGTAAAAAAAATGAAGGAAGTAGTTTCTTGGTGGGGGTCAGCAGCCAAGAACAATATTGCCACAAAATATCTACCAACAGTTGCGAGAGGTTTGGGGAATGAAGGGGATTGCTGAATTATGAGAGGTGGTCACAGGAAACAAAGCTCCCCCAGACCATTAGACAAGAGCTATCTCTCCTCAGCTGCATGTACTTGGTGCAATTTCTTCTTCTTCTTCTTTTTTTGCGTTGGTTTCTCACTCTGTTGCCCAGGCTGTATGCAGTGGCATGCTGATGGCCACCCCAGTGTCAACCTGCTGGGCTCTGGCGATCCTTCCGCCTCAGCCTTTCAGAATTACAGGCGCATGCTACTGCATCTGATTTATTCTGATTTATTGTAGAGTTGGATTCTTGCCAAGTTACCTGTGCTGGACTTGAACCAGTGAGCTTGGCAGTCCACTTGCCGTGGCCTCCCAAAGTGCTGTGATTACATGCTGAGTCATTGAGTCTGGCCGGTGCAGTTTCTTCATAGATCTCTGCTCAGTTTTTTGATTTGGAGAAGGCTAGCCTAAGCCAATGTTAAGTGAATGGTAGAGGCTCTTGAGGATAGGGACTTGTCTTCTCTTTTTTTATGCAGGTATACCTCAGAGATATTGTGCCTTTGGAGGCAGACCATGGCAATAAAGTGAGTACCGCAAGAAAGCAAATATTGCAAGAAAGCAAGCCGCGTATGTTTTCTGGTTTCTCAATGCATAGAAAAATTATCTTGACACTATACTGTAGTCTATAAAGAGTACAATAGCATGTCAAAAAAAAAAACATGCCATAGCATATCTTAATCTTGAGATACTTTAGTGTTAAAAAATTCTAATGATCATCTATCTGAGCCTTCAGTGAATCCTAATTTCTGTGATGGTGGGCTGTCTTGCCTTCATGTTGGTGGAAGCTGACTGATCAGGATGGTGGTTGCAAAATGTTGGGCTGACTGTGACAATTTCTTAAATAAGACAATAACATTGAATCTCCCTGATATTTCCTTTCTATGCCAACCTCAAGCTGCATTACCTCTTGGCCTCCCTCTGGGCTTCCAGATCCCCATGGATCTACCTTAGTTTGGCCTGAAGCTCTTCTAGAAGCTGTTTCTGCTGCTTCTATTTTTCTGTAGGTTCCATACAAAGACAGGGGTACTCATTTAAGTCAAAAAGCCAAGGAAGTAGTTTCCTGCCTCTTGAATCAGTCACACTGTGGTCTGAGATCAGCTTTGCCACTTAGCACATTGTCCTTGGGCAAAGGACACAACCTCCCTGACCCTCCATTTCCACAGACTGCAAAATGGAGATAGCAATAGCACCTCAGAGAGTTTTGGTGAGGATGAAATGTGATCCTGTAAAGTGCTGAACATACTGCCTGGCACGACAGTTGAATAAATGTGAGCTATTCTTTATGGTCACTTAATAAGTATTTTGACAACAGTACTGACATGTAAGGTAAATGGTACTGTTTTAAAACTTAATCTTTCTTTGAAAGGGGATTAAAATGATGGAAAAGATTAAAAATATTTTCTTTAATGGTGCTTTTATTTTTATCTTTTTGTTTTAACAGGTTTTTCTTATTGAACCTGAAAACATGCCTATAGAGTATGCCTGTCCTTTGGGGGAAAACATACAGCATTGCTCAATTGGATGCAAAAAGTGATTCAGTGATGATGAGCTGAGATAGACACAAAAGTCAAGTAACTGGTCTGACCTCTCATTTACCCCTATTTAAGCCTTTTTGAAACTAGATTCAAAATTGCAGGAAGGTAAGAGCCCAACACACTCATTCATTGGAGAGCCACTTTCACAGAGGGGAAAGCATTGACCAAGATCACATAACAGGGAAAAAGCCAAGGCTGGAATCTATCTGACTCAGGGTCCTTGTTTACACTGATGGTCATGAACCTTCCAGCCTGTGCGTGATCCCCCTGGCCTGGGCAGTGAGGTTCTGAGACAGGTTTTTGAAGTATATGTGCCCCTCCCTGACTGACTACCAACCTCAGGTCCTACCACAGTCTCAGTAGAACCCAAGGTTTTTGTCTGGACTCACTTCCTTCTGTCATGCCTGCAGGCCTCTGCTGGATTTGTTCCAGGAGAAAGGTGGCACTCACAACTCCCTACCACACAGATCCTACTACACAGAGGGGCAGCAATGAGAACTGCAAGATGAGGTCACCTGACCTAGCCTGGGATTTTACCTTTCAAAAATCTTCCATTTCCTTAGGATTCCTGGGCTGCTTCAGAGGTGAAGAATTAGGTATACTGAGTTAGGCAGTGATGCCACTTGCAACCAGCTGGGAGCTATAAAATATAACCAGTGCCTTGGGAACCTGAAAACTGATTCAATATTTGATGATCCTAGAAATTTCTCTTGATTTTTCAGAGTGTGATGATGGTGGTGTATTTGTGTTAAAAAGTCAGAGTCCTGGCCTTTTACAAATACACACTGAAATAATACAAATGAAGGTATATGGATATTATGCTTCCAGTTAATACAGGAGTAGGGGAAAGTGGGTAGGCAAACACTTGCAACAACACTGGTCATTAGTTGATAACTGTGGAGCTGTGTAGTACATAGACAAAGGTTCATTGTATTACTATCTACTTTTGTATGTGTTTGAAAGTGTTTGTAATAAAATCACAAACCAATGTCTAGGTCCCAGGGTTGAGAGCCACCAGAGAGAGGCAAAGGTTAGCCAATCGATAGCATCTGTAATTCCACATCCCTAAGTCTTTTCAGATACTGTCAATCCATGCTCTCCTCTTTTTCTGTGTCAAACTTCAGAAGCCATCTCAACACAGCCTCAGGTCCTGCCATTGCTAGAGAATCAGAGTCTAGTGGAGATTATTTGTTCTTTGCACTTTGGCAGATGTGACACAAATTGCCAGCTGTCCTCCAATATCCACTTCCCTTCCCCTTTCTTTCTTAGTAATAGAAATTGTGGTCCTGAGGCCAGTGAGAATCAACCCTTTCTGTTCCAGCCTCCTTGCACCATGGTGTGGCTCTGTGACTTGCTACTACCAAGCTTCTGACCCTTCTAAAGGTAAGCAACATATCAGTTACATCAGGTATCACTTTATGGATTAGCAGTGTCCTCATCATTCCTTCTGACCCACCGTAATATTGTGATACTGTAAGAATATATTTTTGGTCTTTGTCCCTGTTCCTGGCATCGAGTTCTTAAAACACTTATAATTTCCAGAGTGATAACAGTGATCTGAACACCTTTTATAATAAGATTTGGTCTTAGACCCCAGTTTATGACACAGGAGCTTCTGAGATGTTGGAATCTCCAAAGGGATAAATGTCTGCTGTAGTTGGTGTTGCCCCCCATATTTCATGCTGTTTCCCCTCCATATCTCATGTTGAATTTTTTCCTCCATATCTCATGTTGAAATTTATTCCTCAGTTTGTGTTAGTAGTTGAGGCCTACTAGGAGATGTTTCTGAGGTGGGTGAGACAGATCCCTTATATAGAGATTAAAGCACTTTGGGGGGAGTTGAATGAATTATCTTATTAGTTATCTGAGACAGCTGGTTGTTAAAAAAGGCTGACACCTCTATGCTGTGTCTCTGTGACTTTCTCCCTTGCCATGTGATTTGTACACATACCAGCTCCCCTTTACTTTTCCCCACGAGTGAAAGCAGCCTGGGGCTCTCACCACATGCAGCAACAGTACTGTGAGCTAAATAAAATAAACTTCTTTTTTTCCTTTCCTTTTTTTTTTTTTTGAGTTGGATTTTCTCTTCGTAACCCAGGCTGGAATGCAGTGGCATGCTTACGGCCACTCCATTGTCAACCTGCTGTGCTCAGGCAATCCTTCCGCCTCAGCCTTCCAAGTAGCCATTACTACAGGTGCGCGCTACCACCCCCGGCTGATTTTCTGCTTTATTGTAGAAATGAGGTCTCGCCAAGTTGCCCAGGCTATTCTCGAGCCTATGGGCTCAGGCAATCCCCTCACCTAGGCCTCCCAAAGTGCTGGGATTACAGGCTTGAGCCACCATGCCCAGACTAAATAAAAATAAACCTCGTTGTCAATTACCCATCTTCAGGTATTCCTGAAGAATACTCAGTGGACTACAAAGGTGACTTTTGTATGCTAACAAGATGAATGGTGACTGGAAGCCCCCAGATGACTTCAGGATAGAGGCTAATCACCAGAAAGCAAGACATGATTAGAGAGTTGGACTTTAAGCCCTATCCCCTAACCTGTTGGTTATAAAGTAAATATCTGAGAAGAGGGCCCAGATATTTACTTTATAACCAACAGCCCATGATTTAAGCAATCATGCCAACGTGGTAGAGCCTCCTTAAGTCCCTAAATGATGGGATTTACTGAGCTTTCAGATTGTTGAACACACTGAGGTGTGTAGAGGGAGGCACACTCAGAAAGGGCATGGGAACACTTAGTCTGTTTCCCCATACCGTGCTCTATGCATGTTTTCAATTTGAGTGTTTGAGTTTTCATCCTTTATAGTAAGTGTCTTCTTTCTGAGTACTGTGAGCCATTTTAGAAAATTACTGAACCTGAGGATGGAGATAGGGAGACCCCCAACTTAGAGTCTGTCAGTCAGAAGTATATGAGGCCCAGGACTTGCAAATACAGTAGGCCAAGTCATCTGAAGTGGGGCCAGCCATGTGGGGCTGATTGCTGAACTTGTGGGATCTAATGCTAATTCCATGCAGAGAGTTTCAGAATTGAATTGAATTGAAGGACACCTACCTGGTGTTGGAGAATTAGTTGGCATGTGGTGAGTGGGGAGAGGTGGGTAAGAAAAAACC
This sequence comes from Carlito syrichta, assembly GCF_000164805.1. Classification (NCBI taxonomy): domain Eukaryota; kingdom Metazoa; phylum Chordata; class Mammalia; order Primates; family Tarsiidae; genus Carlito; species Carlito syrichta. The sequence goes on along the minus strand of NW_007249250.1, from coordinate 92,051 downwards.
ATGCATATACATGTAGGTCACAGTGTTATAAGTAAGCCACCCAGCCATCTACAAATTGATTTTTTTTTCACCTCAGATGGGTAATGTACTGAAGTAGTAACAATATTTGAGGGTGACACATCTCAGACATGCAGGTGAACATACTATCATCATGCCAAAGAACTACAAAAGGATCAAACTGAATTTCTTTTTTTTTTTTTTTGAATTTTTAAAATTTTATTTTAAAGATGTGGGGCCTCCCATTGGTACATTTATTGTACCAATTTATTTATTGGTACATTTATCAGGTACATTTATTGATGCTATGTGCCCCCCCCTTGCTCCCCTAGCAATGTCCTGCTACTGCCAATCCCTTTCTTGTAATAAACTGAATTTCTTAATAATCTAAACCAGTATGACTTGAGTCTGCATCTTCACAGTGTGGCGTAGGGCCCAGCCACCATACCACTTTATAAAGGGTATATGTCCTGTAGTATTATGATACGAGTGTTGGTTTTCTTTCACAACCCCCGTAACCCCCTTAACCCCCGTAGCCATTATTATATCCTTACAATTTGGGGTGTATTAGGCATCAGGGGCAGGCCTGAAAAATGGAATCTCTTCAAACTTCTCCTGCTCTCCTTTCATCTATCTCAAGGATGGACTCTAATCTTCCCCCACCTTTCTGTTTGTGGGTCTGAGACTCCACAGAGAGAGTACCACCCTATACTCTGGAAGGAATTCTGAAGTTCTGAAGCTCTTTAAAAGCCCTAAACGCCTGGGTTCAGAGAGCTTGCAGAGAGCTGAACTTGTGAAGGTCCTGGAGGGTGGCTTACCCAGGGAGGGAATAGCAGCTTCCTGCCTCCTCCCCTGCACCCTCCCCTGGGCATCTCCTCATCAATATTTTTTATCATGCACCAGGAAAGAGTGCTGTGAGCTGCTCTTGTAAGTGAATCAAAGTCAGAGAGGGAGGCATAGGGATCCCACTTGAAGCCAGTCGTTCCAAGTTCCAGAGGCCCAGACCTATGACTGGTGTCTGGGAGGGTAGGGGGAGTCTTGTGGGAGACAGACCTCACCTTGTGGAATCTGACACTATCTTCAGGTAGACAGTGTTGGAATGGAGTTGGAGGATGCCCAGCAGCTGTCCACTGCTTTGTGGTGGGGAAATACCCCATGCTTGGTCCCAGAAATCTTCCTTTTATTTGATAATTTTTGTGCAATGACAGCTTAGGGGAAAAACATGGCTTGGGAAAATTTTCCCAACAGTTGGTGTCAATGAGGTGGGATTTGTTGGACTGTCCCTGGCCTAAGGAAACATGTGCTTTGGGAAAAGAAAGGATTAAGGGGCAGAGAGGCAAGGAACCTTGAATTCTTGGTGGTCACATGGTCATGCATGGTTTGAAGCAGCAGCTGTGCTGAGATAATACAAAGATATCAGTAAATCTACTCTCTGGAAGGTGATTTGTTGAATGCATAAGGAAACAAACTCACCAGGAAAAAGCAAAGCGTTTAATCCCTTGGTTGATGTTATGTATTATAGCTAAGATGAAATTAAAAGAGAATGCTGGGTCAGGCCTTGATGCTAGACCAAGCTCAGATGTCAGTCAATGTGATTTTCGGCTACTGGCCTCAAAGCCACCCTCCAAGGGTAGAATATTGCAGTAACTACAGAACATTTCTCAAAGACCTGTGGTTACCAAGAAGGCCATTAGTATGGGAGAAGGGTAGAAGGAAGTAACTATGTAAAACCAAGGGTGTAACCTGGAGTAATTATTCCATTCATGTAGGTATCATCAACTTCCTGTGAAGCCCTCATTCACATGGATTGTGAGAGTAAGTCATTGAGGGGCAGTGCTTTGACTTTAAACACTGTATAGTGAAACAACATAACTGGGTTGATGCAGGATCTGTCACTTACAATGGAAAAATCATAGATGGATCTATGTGATTCAGACACATAGGAGTTTATTCCTGAGGGAATGGCATACCTGGTGACCTGGAAAAAAGTGATGATGCAGTCTGTTTGGAGCAGTTTTGAAAGCCCCAAAGTCAAGATGATGATGAAAAGCTCTACCTGGATCGATAGTGGTGTTGTGATAAGAGCAACCTGGTGTCCATTCTGTCCTTTCCTTCTGTAATTATAAGATTCCAGTGGAATACAAGCAGTCTACAGTTTTAGCTGCCAGGCAGCAAGGAGGGATCATGTGACTGAGTTCTCTCCCCTGGAATGTGAGCAAAATGGGAGGGGCTTTAGAGAGCTGCTGTTTTTCTGCACATATTGAACTCAATTCACAGTGGGGCTGTTTTTGTTTTTAAACTCCTAAGTGTTTAATGAAAATAGCTTTAGTTCCTTGCAAAAAGACTCAGATTCTACTCTCTGTATTCTTGGTAGGCATAAAAATTGTGCTCACTGAAGAGTCATTTGACAATATCAATGAGAATTTAAAAGGAACCATCAACTTCTACGAATTACAATTTACCCTGTAGGCAAACCAGTATGTGTAGATGTACCTGTGAAAGATTGTCATGGAAATATCATTTCCATGTACAAAGTACAATAGGAGATACATGAATGTCTCTAGACATTGAAATACTATGCAGCGTTATATGGATAGGCAGCTATATATGTACAGATAAGTAATAATCTCTGGGATGCATGTTTGTACACACACACACACATACACACACACGTAGTTTTATTTCTGTATTAATGATATTAATATAATCACATTTAACAATAACCAGAATAGTACATATGATATGTAATATATATTTATATAGATAATGAATATCTGAATAGATGAATGACATGTCAGGGGAGATGGTCAGAAAAATGATGGATGGATGGGTGGATAGAGAGGCAGACCTATCACAGATAAATGGTGATAATGATATGTTGACATATAAAGTTGACTTGCTATCCATATGAAATTGATTCCTGGACCTCCCTCAGGTATCAATCTAAAGATGGTCAAATCCTCTATAGAAAACTGTGTAAAATGTACATATAATATCAGCATAGTCCTCCATATACTGCATCTTTAAATGACTTACAGTATCTACCACAATGCAAAGACTATGTAAATAATTATAATGCTTTATTGTTTAGAGAATACCGACAAGGAAAAAAATTGTACTTGTTCTATACAGATGAAATTATCTACATCTTTTCAAATATTTTTGATCCAGAGTTTGTTGACTCCACAGACGCAGAACCCATGAATGGGGAAGGCTGAATGTAGAGAATGATTTTTATGATATTTCATAATGAATAAAACATTCATAATTTATATATGTTTTATTTATATATATTATTTCAAACTTTTGACTATTTCTGAAAGATTGAAAAGAAGCTGTTAGCAATGTCTGCCTCTAGGTATGGAGATAGATTAGAAGACATTTTTTCTTTCCCTCTGTCTGAACTATTGAAAGTTTGTCCCATCATCATCTATCACTATTATTATTTTAAAAAATAATTCCAGCTCTCAAGGAAGTGAGAATCTGATTGGGGCAACAAGATGTACATTACCCTCTCAAATTTTTTCTGGATTACATGATTCAGACTTTTAAGTACAAGAGAAAGAGAAGAAAGATCACTGACATCCTGACATCCTGCAGGAAGAAGGCCTTGAGGAAATGGTAGGGCTGGGTTAGCAAAAGGAAATGGACTTGAGGTGAGCCCCCCTAGCCCCACTGAGCCTATGAAGGTGATAACAGGCCAACCCTGCCGACCTCACAGGGTGCTGTGAGAATTGGTAGAGATACAGGTGGTAGGCACTCAGCAAGAATGCTGGCAACCTCACCTGAAATGCTAGCTTCTGTGCTAGACATGAACTCTCAACAAAACCTGAGAAACAGGTATTCTTATTCCCATTTTACAAACAAGGAAGCTGGTGTCTGCAGAGTTTAAATGGCTTGCCATAGGTGGGGAAAGACTAGGGTTGAAGCGTGTCTCCCAAAGTTTATGTGTTGAAAACGTAATTCCCAAGGTAACAATGTTGAGAAGTGGGGCCTTTAAGAAGGGATGAAAGAGACTATATTTTCAGGAATCATTTTTTTAGTTCCTTATTAGAGAAGTTTCTCTGTTCATGTAGAGCACCGAGTGCAAAGTGATTTTGGAATATAAAGAATTTCTTTGGGTTGAATTACATAGAAGTTTGTCACTGACCTGTGTTCCTGAACTATGACACATGCTATATGGGCTAAGTGGTAGTTTCTCTTGATCAATAAACAATTAACAAACACTTGGGGGAAAAAAAGAAGGGATGAAGTTATGAAGACTCTGCCCTTATGAATGGATTAATATCATGATTCAGGAACCGGTCAGTTATGGTGGGAGTGGGTTTCTGATGAAAGGATGAAGTCAGCTCCTTTGCTCTCACTCTCATGCTCTCTTGCCTTCCCACCTTCTATCAAAGAATGATGTAAAAGGGCCCTCACCAGAAAATGGACTTTTCAGCTTCCAGAACTGTGAGAACTAAATTTTCTTTCTTTGTAAATTATCCAGTTTGTGGTATTCCTTTACAGCAATACAATATGGACCAAAACAGGAGACCAGACTGAAGTGCAACTGTAGGTTCCACTGACTCCAGCATTGAATCATGGGAATATTCCTCTTAAAATTTTACTTAGATCAGGTTAACATTCTCTATCCCTAAAATCACCAATTTATCCATTTAATCACTCCCCCGTCATAGTGTTCCTCCTTGGGCTCAGTTGAAAATAGGAAAAAAAAGTTAGTAATAGAATATTATTGTTTAAAAATGTATTAAAGGGTAAGACTTAGCCGGGCTTGATGGCTCAGCCTGTAATCCTGCGCCTTTGGGAGGCTGAGGTAGTTCGAGAGTTCGAGACCTGCCTGGGCAGCGAGACCTCTTCTCTACAATAAATAAAAAAATCAGCCGGGCGTGGTAGCGCATGCCTGTAATTCCGGCTCCTTGGAAGGCTGAGGCGGAAGGATCGCCGGAGCCCAGCAGGTCGAGGCTGCAGTGGCCAGGAGTAGCCACTGCACTCCAATCTGGGCGACAGAGTGAGACTCCAACTCAAAAAAAAAAAAAAAAAATGGTGAGACTTGGCATCAGATCTAAAAGTAGGTGATGTTCTAATGCATCTACCACAGCCTTAATGTGATATAAAAATGCCTGCCATGTTTAATACATACATGCATACATACATACATAAATGAAAAATAAAAAATTGTAGATTCTACTACTACAACTGTGGTGTATTGTCTGATGAGTATTTGCCAAGGAAATGTTAATTCTCACACCTCTTAAAAAGAGGAGGTAACTTTTTTTAGTTGGAGTCTCACTCCACTGACCAGGCTGGAGTGCAGTTACATGCTCATGGCCACCCCAGCGTCAACCTGCTGGACTTGGGTGATCCCTCCACTTTAGCCTTCAAGTAGCTGGAACTACAGACCTGTGCTACCACATTGGCTAGTTGTTTGATTTATTGTTGAGACAAGGTCTCACCACATTGCCCAGGCTGATCTCAAAACCCTAAGCACAGGCAATTCTCCTGCCTCAGCTTCCCAAAGTGTTGGGATTACAGGTTTGACCACCGTGCCTGGCCAGAGGAGGTAATTTTTGAAAAACTTTTTTAGTGACAAAGATTGTATATATTTATAATTTATGACTTAATTTTCAGAAATGGAAGAGAAAAATTTTGATGTGATTCTAACAAAGGTAGCAGTTTTAAATAGTTTTGTTTTGTAATTCTTTGATGAGCCAACTGGGGTAGTGTCAATGTGTATATTGGAAAGGGATAGCGAAGGGAACAGCAGACACTCTGGGAGGTGAGGAAACCGTCCCAAGGTTGTGAGACCAGGAATTAGGATGTAAGTCCTAAGTACCTTGTCTGCTTGGTCCAGCTGTATCCGCAGCACCTAATTCAGTGCTTGGACACAGAAAGGACTCATTTAATATCTATTGACTGAATGCATTAAGGAATGTCAAAATCAGGACTAGAAATGAAGTTTCCTTTTTCCCCATCGATGCTCTAATTTAATCTTACAGTATTAAATACAACATGTAGCAAAAACTGGCTGCTGTCTATTCCAGCACCCATTTTTTCTCCCTCCTTAAATTTCCCAGCTTCTCTTATACCTACATTCTTGCCAATGTGATGTAAGGGGGAAGCATTAGATGGCACTTGCAGGAACCTTCGTAAACCAATGGGTGCACCTTTTCTCTTTTCTTCATCCTACTAACTAAAATGCAAACGTGGTGGTCTGAAAGTCAAGCAGCCACATAGAGCATGCACTGTGCACACTAAGGATGGCAAGCAGGAAGATATCATTTATAGATGTACCATCTAAAATGATACCCAAAAGACAAGTAAACCCAATACAATAAATGGACCTCATTTGGAATCCTGATTTGAATAAACTGTATAAAATTGTTAAAGACTTGTTATTAGTTGTTTGGGTTGTAATAATAGAATTGTTGTTTGGTCCCACTACTTGCCATCTACCACAGGAAAAGTGATCACTGTACAAAGAAGATACCTGCACTTGTATGTTGATTATAACACAAGTAACAATTGCCAAGATGGGGAATCAACCTGTGGTCCCCTCAGCTGATCTTGGATAATGAAAACGTGATACACTCACACATGCATGCATACACACACATATCATGGAATACTGTTCAGCCATAAAAAGAATGAATAATGTCTTTAGCAGCAACTTGGAATTGGAGGCCATTGTCTTAAGTGAAATAACACTCAAATGTAAAACCAAATACTGTGTGTTCTCATAAATGGGATCTAACCTATAGGCTTGCAAAAACACCAAGATTAGTATAATGGACATTGGAGACTCAGAAAGAGGAGGAGAATGGGGATAAAGGATGAATAATTGCCTATTGGGTATAATGTACACTACTAGGATACCAGGTACACCAAAAGCCCAGACATCACCACTATACAATTCATCCATGTAACCACAAGTCACTTATACTTGTAAAGCTATGAAATGTAAAAACATCAAAAGAAAATGAAAAAAAAATTTTAATATAAGGATGTGTGGTACAATTCAGGGTTAGGTATACAAACAATTATGCAAGTACCCTTGTTGATGAGGTATGCCCCTCCCTCCGCTAGCAGTTTCCCTCTACTGCCAATACCAGGCCCCCTCCCCTGACAGCTTTCCACTACTACCAATCCCTTTTATAATTGTTCAAGGTTCGCTTATGAGTGAGAACATATGGTACTCTGTTCTTTGTGTTTGTGATAGATTGCTGAGTATGATCGACTCCAGATCCATCCATATTGCTGCGAAGTCCATATGTTTGTCCTTTATGGCTGCATAATATTCCATTGTGTATATGTACCACATTTTCTTTATCCAATCCAGCTTCGATGGGCAACATGGTTGGTTCCATGTTTTTGCTATTGTGAATAGAGCTGTAACAAACATACGTGTGCAAGTACCTTTTTGTAAAATGGTTTGAGTTCCTCTGGGTATATTTCCAGTAGGGGAATTGCTGGGTCATATGGAAGGTCAATTTCTAGTTCTTTCATAAATTGCCACACTGTCTTCCAAAGAGGTTGCACTAGTTTGCATTCCCACCAGCAGTGTAGAAGCATTCCTTTTTCTCCACATCGGCACCAGCATCTGTTGTTGTTTGTTTTTTTAACGATGGCCATTTTTTCTGGGGTAGATGGTATCTCAATGTGGTTTTCATTTGCATTTCTCTGATGATGAGTGAGGGCGAGCACTATATCATGTGCCTGTTGGCTGCCATATATCTTCTTTTGAGAAGTGTCTATTCATGTCTTTTGCCCACTTTTAAAAAGGGCTATTTGTTTTTTTCCTTTCAGCACGTTTGAGTTCCTTGTAGATAGTAAATATTAGGCCTTTGTCAGATATACAATTGGCAAATATTTTCTCCCATTCTTTGGGCTGTCTCCCTGCTCTCTTGATGGTTTCTTTTGCTTTGCAGAAGCTTGTTAGTTTGATGAGGTCCCACTTGTCTATCTTATTTCTTAATGTATTGACCTTTAGGGTTCTGAACAGGAATTGGTTGCCAATTCCAAATTCCATAAGGCTGTCTCCTGTGTTTTCTAAGATTCTTATCGTTTGATGTTTTACATTTAAGTCTTTGATTCATTTAGAGTTAATTTTTATGTAGGGTGACCAGGAGGGGTCCTATTTCACTCTTCTGCATGTGATCAGCCAGTTTTCCCAGCACCATTTACTGAATAGGTTTTCTGGCCAGAGGAGGTAATTTTTGAAAAACTTTTTTATTGACAAAGATTGTATATATTTATAATTTATGACTTAATTTTCAGAAATGGAAGAGAAAAATTTTGATGTGATTCATTTGCCTAGAAACTCATTCCAGCTCCAGTGTTTGCTGTTGGAGGCTTTGTCAAAAATGAGTTGGTTGAGGAGTTGAGGCTTTGCTTCCAGAATCTCTGTCCTGTTCCATTGGTCTGTGTGCCTATTCTTGTACCAATACCAAGTTGTTTTGATTTCTGTAGCCTTATAGTAAAATTTGAAGTCTGGATGTATGATACCTCCTGATTTATTCCTTTTACCAGGGATTGCTTTGGTTATTCTTGGTTATTTATGTTCCCATATGAATTTCTGTATTGTCATTTCCAGGTCTGAGAATGATGTTGGTATCTTAATGGGTATTGCATTGAATCTGTAGATTGTCTTTGGTAGGATGGATGTTTTAACAATGTTGATTCTTTCTATCCAAGAGCAAGGAATATTTTTCCATTTGTTTGTGTCTTCTTGGATTTCTTTGAGCAGTGTTTTGTAGTTCTGATTGTAAAGGTCTTTCACTTCTCTGGTTAGGAAGATGCCAAGGTATTTCATTTTTTTTGGTGGCTTTGATGAATGGGATTCTGCTTTTTATTTGAGTTTCTGCCTGCTTGTTGTTGGTGTATAGGAATACAACTGTCTTTTGCACATTTATTTTGTACCCTGAGACTTTGCCAAAGTCCTTTATCAGTGCAAGCAGGTTTTTGACAAATTCTCTTGGATTTTCAAGGTATAGGATCATATCATCATCAAAGAGAGATAACTTAACCTCCTCTTTTCCTATTTGGATACACCTGATTTCCTTTTCTTGTCTAATTGCCTGAGCTAGGACTTCCAACCCTATGGTGAACAAGAGGGTTGAGACTGGACTGCTTTGTCTTGTTCCAATTTTTAGGGGAAATGTTTCCAGTTTCTGTCCATTTAGCAATATGTTAGCTGTGGGTTTATCATAGATGGCACTTACATTTTGAGGTATGTTCCTTCTATTCCTAGATGTTTGAGGGTTTTTATCAAGAAGGATGCTGAATGTTATCAAAAGCTTTTTCTGCATCTAATGAGATAATCATGTGGTTCTTGTTTTCACATCTGTTGATGTATATAATGACATTTATGGTCTTGCAAATGTTGAACCAGCCCTGCATCCTGGATATGAAGCCTACTTGGTCATGGTGGATGATTTTTGAGATATATTTTTGGATCCAATGTGCTAGAATCTTTTTGAGGATTTTTGCATGTATGTTCATAAGAGATATTGGCCTGTAGTTCTCTTTTTTTGTTGGATCTTTATCCAGTTTGGGTATCAGTGTGATGTTAGCTTTGTAAAATGATTTGGGGAAAATTCCATCTTTCTCAATTACCTGGAATACTTTTAATAGAATTGGTATCAACTCTTCCTTGTACATTTTGTAGTATTCTGCTGGAAAGCCATCCAGGCCAGCCTTTTTTTTTGTAGGTAGTATTCTTATGACAGAGTCAATTTCCTGGGCTGTTATTGGTCTATTTAGTGTCTCAATGTCTTCTTGTTTCAACCTAGGGAAATTGTATGATATCCTCCATTTCATTTAGGTTATCAAGTTTGCTTCCATATAGGTGTACATAGTAATCTCTAATAATCTTTTGTATTTTTTCAGGATCAGTTGTGATTTGATCTTTTATATTTCTGATTGTGTTTATTAGGGCTTTTTCTTGGTCATTCTTGCTAGGGGTCCATCTATCTTGTTAATTCTTTCAAAAAAACAGTTTTTTATTTTGTTGATGTTTTCTATGATATTTTTGTCTACTCTGTCCCATATTTGGGCTCTTATTTTGGTGATTTGGATTCTTCTTCTAAAGTTGAGGTTTTGGTGGTCTTCTCTTTCCAGCTCCCTTACGTGATTTGTTAGACTCTCCACTTGTGATCTTTCCATTTTCTTGATGTGTGCTCGCAGAGATATAAATTCCCCTCTTAGAACTGATTTCATGGCTTCCCAGAGGTTTTGGTAAGATGTTTCTTCATTGTCATTTGTTTCCAGGAATGTTTCAGTTTCTGCTTTGATTTCAGTGTTGTCCCAGTAGTTGTTCAGCATCCGACTGTTTAGTGTCCATGTCTTTGTGGGCACTTTGTAGATTTTTTTCCCTTGATGATCTATCTAGGGCTGTCAGTGGGGTATTTAGTTCCCCTGCTATAATAGTGTTAGAATCAATATCTTTTTTTAGTTTACTTAGTAGTTGCTTTATAAATTCTGGTGCTCTTGTGTTGGGTTCATATATGTTTAGGATGCATATTTCTTATTGATGAATTGAACCTTTTATCATTATGTAGTGTCTTTTTGCATCTTTTTAAATTTTTGATATCTTAAAGGTTGTTTTGTCTGATATTAAGATTGCAACTCCTGCCTTCATTTGTGATCCATTTGCCTGGAAACTCATTCCACCCTTTAACTTTGAATCTGTGTGCATCCCTTGAAGTGAGTTGAGTCTCCTGGATGCAGCAAATAATTGGGTCATGGTTTCTTATCCAGTCTGCCATCCTGTGTCTCTTCAGTGGTACATTTAGTCCATTCACATTTAGGCTGATTGTTGAAATGTGATTGTTTCTCCTGGTCATGAGGTTCTTATAGAGTGTTTTCTTTGCTTGTTTTCTTTTGGTTTTGAGGTTAATGTATGTGTGTGTTTTCAGTTTTTTGTTGTGCTGTATTCTCTATTGATTCTGTGCTCTGCTTTTCTCTTGGGAAGTGTGTGGTCATTCTTCTTTTTCTTTCCTCTGTGCTTAATACCTTTTTAAGTGTCTCCTGTAGAGCTGGTTTGGAAGCTGCATAATCTGTTAGGGATTGGATATCTGGGAAGGATTTTAATTCTCCATCACTGATTAAGCTGAGCTTGGCTGGATAGGAAATTCTTGGTTGAAATTGATTATCTTTGAGGACTTTGAACATAGGTCACCAGTCCCTTCTTGCTTGTAGTGTTTCTGCCAATAGGTCTGCTGCTATTCACTGGTTTTCCTCAGTAGGTAGTCTGACCTTTCTGTCTTACTACCTTTATTGCCAAAATCTCTGTTACAAGTTCTTTCAGTGTTGCATCTGTCTTTCTTGAGGCTTATTCACTCTTTTCATCCATTCCCTATCCCTGTCATAATCTGGGGACAGTCGTTGGTAACTCCCATTGTTTGGGCAACAAGGTCTGATTTTTCAGGAGTTTTGTCTTTGGTACACTTAAAATTGCCTGAAGTCTTCCTTTGATTTTTTCCTCATTTGTGACAGATCTCTTGTTTTTCTCTTTAGTTCTGTTATTCAGCGTCAGTGAGAGAGACTTTCCCTTCTGTTGTTTGCTCATTCCTCTATTCTTCCCTGGGCTCTGGATCTGTTCTATTTTGAGATAGGATATTGGATGGGAAGCTTTGCTGTCTTGTAGATTTTGTAATTTGAATAAAGTGTGGATTTGGCTATTAGAAATCAGAAACTACTTGCAAATCACAATGTTCACTTATTGTGGTGTGTGTTCCCCACCACCACTCTATATGATGATACACTCCCCACCACCACTCTATATGATGATACAAAGCAGAAACCAATGCAAAAGTAATTCAACACATACACATGTACCCCAAAACAAACTGGAATAACAACAAAGCGAAACAAAACAAACAACAATAAAAAAAAAAACCAAGAAAACTAAACACATACACATATGCCTAGCACAAAATGACTAGAGAAGAAAAACAGGAAGACCAGAGGGGGAAAAAAGAAAAAATGGAATTCAGGTCGAACTCTCACACATATATTGACACACCCCTTAAACTATATAAAATGAATATAAAAAATCCAGAAGAATAAAAGAGCAATAATCAGCAACAACAGCATAATCGAAAGATGAACACTCGATCTTTCACATACCCACATAAACAGAAAACAACAAAGAAGGAAACAGTAAAAGAACAGAAGAAAAAAAATTGGGGGGTGATGCAGATCAAACCCTCACATACACATTCATGCACAAAGGGAAAATATTTTTTAAATGGTGAACTAACAAACAGTCAAAAGTTTTTTTACTTAGAAAAAATTGAAAATTTTTAAAAAACCTGACCTCTTGAGGCAGGCTCTGTAATTGTTCCTCTAATCAGGTCTCTTGCAGAGCCACCTCTTTCACTCTCTCCTCAGGAAATGAAGCAGGGATGGAGGAGGAGCAGTGGAGGTGAGTGGGTCTGAAGTCCTCCCCTCCCACTCTCCTATGGTCAGGGAGATGTCCTCCCATGGGGAGGAACAGGATTGTCTCTTCCCCAGGTATGTACTCTCACCGTGGGTACCCCAGCCAGGCCTATCCTGTAATGAAGTTCTCCTATTGCAACTGATGTCCAGGCTCCACCTGGATTGTCCCTCTCAGTCATGGCCCAGCTGTGTGGGTCTGATGTTCAGAAGATTGCTGGGAAGGAAGGAGTTTGGGTCAGCTCCAGACTCACCACTGATCTCTTTGGAGTTCTTCCTTGTCCTTTTCTGGCCACACCCTTTGTCCCATGGCTAGATCAGGGTAGGGGGTGGGATGCCTGGAACTCAGCACTCATCAGGTCCCTCTGAAGTTTGTGCTCTCAGGATGTTCCCTCTGAGTCACAATCAATCCCTGAGTAGTTGATCCACCAGTTACAGAGATCGGGTCTGTTGATCCGTGGTGAGCAAGTCGGAGCACCGTCCTGCCCCACCTTCAAGATGGTGGTGGGGTGCCTCTTTTGTCCTCTTCTGTGGGAACTTGCCACTGGACTCCGTCAGCAGCCCTTGCCGGTGACCTGCCAGGTGCTGAATTGGTGAGGCAAAGCCTGGAGCAGTCTCTCTCCTGCTTCAATGGTGAGGGAAGGCCTGGGGAGATAGTTTCTCCCTGCTGCTTTTTCAATCAAAGGAAAACTTCTGTCCATTAAAAAAAAAAAAAGTGGTGCTCTGCCTTTGCAACCTGGGTAGAGCCAGAGACGAAGCAGAGAGGCTGCAGTACCAGCTGTTGCACCAGGGGCCTGGCCACCCACTCACGAGCCCCACTTAGACTGTCTCCCCCAGCATTTTCTTCCCAGGGAGGATTTGTTGATTTAAAATTAAAAAAGAAAAGAAAAGAAAAAGAAAATGGCACTTGGCTTCTGTGTCCCAGCAATCACTAGGATCTAAGTCCAGCCACTTTGGCACCAGCCGCTGCACCAGGAGAGCCCTGGCCGCTATCTCCCTACCCTCACCTAGTCAGCAACTCACATGCCCACTTGTTCACTAGCATACACACAGAATTTTTCATATACTCACTCACTCACATGGGGACTCACATAGTCCAACTTGCTCACCGCCATCTTCCCGACCTCTCCTCTAGAGGTTTTCTTCAAGAAAATAAATTTTAAATCAAGAATAGGATCAGGCAATTTATTTCAGAAGAGGTAGCAACAACCCATATGAAAAAGAAAAGGAATCTTACTTTAGAAGAAATCTTTAATATGCAAACATTTTTAAAAATGAGTTTTCATTTCTTCCTTATCACATGTCCAAAATATTGAAAGAGCAGTGATACCCCTGGTAGCAAGGGAATGCCAAAATGAGCTTACTCATATGCTGCAAACATAAGACAAAAGTGGGTCAAGTTTTCTGGAGATCATCTGGCAAAAGCACAAGACAGTTAGGAGCTGGAGCTCCAGGCCAGACTGCCCAGTTCAAATCCCAGTCAGGCCATTTCCTGGTGGCAGGACCCAAGGCAAGTATCTTAACTGCAGTGTGGCTCAATACTTAGTCCAAAAAATTCATGTATTGTCAAAGTGGCATCCACCTCAAGTGTTGCTGTGAGGTTAAATCATGATCTTCATAGGGAACTTGGGGCAGGCCTGCCGTGTAGTGCTGCCTTCCTTTGTTATTTGGACCAAGAACCTTACTTCTAAGAATGTCTGCTATGCAATCTTACTCAGGTGCACAAAGATGTGTATACACATTTTTTAATCACCACAGAGCAGGTAAGTAATTATACTTGTTAGATTTGAGAAGGTGTACCCAGAAGACAATAAGTAGCTTTGAATAGCGATCTGAGCAAGGAACATCCCTCCTCCCACTGAGTTGGGCACCATCTATTCTGCTGATACCTCCAATAGCAGCAAAAACAGAGGAGAGACAAATACCTTCAGTCTTTCTCTCAGGGGCAGGGACACCATCATCTTCTGTCCTTGCACATCAGAACTCCAGGGTCTCTGGCCTTTATACCCTAAGACATGAGCATGGTCTCAGGCCTGGGGTTTAGACTGAGCCACTCTACCAGCTTTCCAGGTTCTCCAGTTTGTAGATGACCTGTCTTGGCCGATCGTGGAGAGGATTCCTCATCAAGGGGAGAATTTCTCATGAGAGGGGTTTTATAGGGGAGATGGCTCTTGTGTATCTATAAATAACTATTTCTCTACCTATCTGTATGTTGTGCCCTAATGCTTCTGTTTCTATGGAGAACTGTAAATATCCTGCAAGGGAATTGTAAAATGTATTTGAAAGTGGGGAGGGGTGAACAGCATAGAAACTCAAAGTCTCCAAAGTAGATTAAAACCCTATTTAGAAACATTGGATGTAATAATGAATATTCTATAACAGAGTTATCTCATTGGTAATTATAATAAGCATGTGCCTGCACACAGGGACACTTGCATACTGTTTTCATCTGGGTTTCCCTGAAAGCAGAGCCAGAGACCAGGACTTGGGTGGGAGTTAATTTATCTCAGAGGTGCTCACAGAAGGAGGAAACTACAAAGTAAACAAGTGAAACACAAGAGAGAAAGGCTGATTAATTAATTAATTAATCCTCCTCTGAGCTTTTGGCACCATACCAGTATCTCTGTCTGTCATCTTCCAGTCGAGGCAGCCTCCTCAAAGGACATTCTGAGGGCTTCAGTCACGCGCTGCACAGAGTCTCCTTCCCAGTCCTCTTTGGAACTGCACAAAGGTGTGCTCCTGCATGGAGAAGGAGAAATGAGGGAAGCACAAGCCAGGAGAAAACTTCCACAGTCACACGTCACCATGATGCCAACTTGATTTTGTAGCCCAGAGCCAGCCCTGCTCCCTCCCTCGGCCAAGAGTCATCCAGGAATATAGCAGCCACACTGGCATCTCTCTTTCACGTGGGCTCAGAGGGAGGCAGACCTGCCTGTCTGAGCTCCAGTCCCTGCAGCATGGTGGCTGGGCTTGAGGAAGAGACAGGTGAGGGGAGGTGGGTCTTTCATGGCTGGGAGTGAGGGGTCCAAGTCCCTTTCTTGGAGTTCAGTTGGCCGTGAGCACCTCCATTCATGTGTGTCTCTGTCTCCTGTCCCCAGAAGCTCATGGTGTTGCCTGAGGCCAGAAGCTGCCACCCCCATCCCTGAGAGGGCAGAGTCTGGAGTTCACCTCAGCTCAGGCTTCTGGGGAGCAGGACTGGAGAGGCCATGCACCCTGGGCCGTGGAGTGGGGGTGCACATCAAGGTCAGACTGGGGCCACAACTGCCGTGGCTTGGAATAAACAATGCGGGTGACTTTGCCGGCTTTGATAGTAATGCCACCTGCAGGATCCTGGTCTTTGGCTTAGCCTCTCTGGTGACCAATGTGCTCCGCTGGCTTTTGACTGAAATATAGAAAAGAATGATGCTCAGTGTATACCCTCACTTTGTCTCAAGCTTGAGAGGACTTTGAAGGAGCCTGGGACTTATAGGAAATGTACAAACCACTCCATGTCAGTGCACTGTGTCATCACCACAGCAAATCTTCTAGCTGACCCCACCCCAGGTGTTCCGCTGCTGGTCAGACTCAGAGCTGGGATCCCAGTTCCAGGGTTCCTCAGATACAAGGAGAACAGCCAGGTGTTCCAAGGTCACATCATTACTGGTGACCAGGAGGAGTCAACAGGTCAAAGAGGGGCTCAGCCTATCTGTAGCACACTTCCTGGCACAGTCCTAGAGGTGGACTTCACCATGGCCACCCACCCTATCCACTAACACACACTGCAGCCCCCTGAGTATAGGCAGCCCTGCAAGAAGTCCTGGCTGCCATTAGACATCACTGCAGGACTCCATGAGCCATCAAGATGCACGGGCAACTCCTAAGAACACAGGCTGGCAGGAAGCGGTGCCCAAGCAGGCAATTACACACAGTCCCTCTGTTTTCCAAATTTCATCAAAACCCACTGGGTGGTGGAGGGCATCCAGCATCCTCCATTTTGTATGGAAAGAGGAAAAGAGTGCACCACAAGGAGTCAGAGTAACTATTGTTTGAAACTTTGACACGTGTGGATTGGGTCACCATCTAACATGGGGGTGTGTTTCTTACTATAGTTCAAAAATGTCAGAAATACAGAGGACTTTTAAGCAACACAGTTTTAAATCAGGCAGGTCCACTTATGTGGACTTTCTTCCACCTCTGCCACTCTCAGACAGCAAAACCAACCCATCCTCTTCTTCCCCAGCCTACTCAATGTGTAGATGACTGGGATAAAGACATTTATGATGATCTATTTTCACCTGATGAAGAGGCGATCTCTTTCCCCTTTCTTGTGATTTCCTTAATAGTATTTTTTCTCCAGCTCTCTATTGTGAGAATACAATATATAATACACATAACCTATAAAACAATCAACTTTATGTTATGGATAAGACTTCTGGTCGACAGTAGGCTACTAGTAGTTATGTTTTGGAGTAGTCAAACATTATACATGGATTTTTGACTGCACAGGGCTCAAAACCCTTAACCTCTGTGTTGTTCAGTGGTCAAGGATACATGCTCTCAGAGAATTCGTTTATTCTAAAATGACCCTACTAGGAAAGAGTGACCTGAAGAAATAAGGAAGACAGAGTCAAACCTGCTAAGGGAAAATAACAAGAGCTTAGGATTACTGTGCACCCGAGACCAAGCAGAGCACTTTCCTACAACCATACTTTGACTTGAGAGATCAAGAGTCTTGCCCACAATTCCATGGAACAAAGTGATGGATGTTAACCCAGATCACTGGTCTGACTCATCTTGCGCTCCCACCACTGCCTTTGCCATGTACCACATCCTTGTCCCCAAACCAGATGAGGCATGGTTCAAGCAGAAGTAGGAGGTGAGCATTATCACAGCACATGTGAGACTTAGGAAGAGACTGTGGTTTATAGAAAAGTCCTACAGGCTACCATGGCAGCAGCTCTCATCCATGCCTCTATGATGCACCTGTAAAAGGCAGAGTGCAAGGACCAAGGAAGGAGTGGGAAGGCAGGGAAGCATCCCTTGTTGACTTTCTCACCATAGGAATACTGGGTTGAGGGACACCTACAAAGAGCATGACACCCTTCCTTTCTCTTGGAAGCTGGCACTCCAAGGATGTGTCCATTCAACCTTCCCATGTCCCTGTCCCCTCCCTACTCTAAGCTCCCACTACCCCTGTACTTGGCTTCATCGCCTAGTTCTGGCTGGTTTCCAGGTGACTTGATAGACCCTGGTGCAACCTCAGCAAATCCTGTACTCAGTGATTGGATGAATGAATGAGTGGATGAACATTTGAATGAATGAGCAAGGGATAGCAGCTTGAATTGGTGCATGACAGGTGAGTTAGCAACCAGGGTAAATACCCTTCTGCCTGAGATTTCTGTGCAAAGCAAATTGTCCATTCCTTAGAGATTTAAAGACGAAAGTTGAAACTAAATCGTTTCTCAGGTTATCAACACAATTTTTACCATATTCTCATCCCATTTCCTGTTATCTGTTTAACATTTTAGTATAAAATGAACCACTTTTAATCATCAAATAGCTGCTTTATAGTTATTCAAGTAATAATTTCCATGAGTTTGCAGGATTGCTATTAATATTATTTCCTTATAATTCACATAAGGAAAAACAAATTTTAAATTTTGAAACAACTGTTCTGTATAGCAACCTAAAGCATCTCTCATACCCAGAGACATGTGGACCCCACTCTGCAAAATGTCTTTGGGTGAAGAGCTTAGGCTGGGTCTGGCTGCATGAGTCTGTGACTGAGGAGAGGAGAAAGGAGTAGGGCAGCCCCATGCATGAGCTGACACAGACGCAAAAGAAGCCCTACATCCAGATTTCCCAATAACAGCAGCCCAGAGCATCTGGGAATCTTCTAGAAATAGGAACACTTGGAACTAGGAATACAAATTTCCTTGCTCCATAGGATCCTTGAAAAGAGAGTTCAAGGCCTCATCCTGAGAATTAAGCTCTCCACCAGACTACAGGGCCTTCCTTTGTCATGACCCACAGGGGCAGGAACAAGTAGCAAACTAGCGGCCAAGGCCTGGTCCAGGGAACCAAGACTGACCTCTGAGAATGTGTCCATACACAGAACTGGACCCACATTCCTGCCCTCCCACTACTCACAACAGGGAATAGCTGAGCTCTGAGGAACTTTTTAATAGATCATCTCTGCATCAGCCTGCAGCTTCAGTGCTCCCAGGTCTCTGGCCTGTCCCCCAATGCTGACATGCCCCAAGCTGAAAGGGACTACACTCTGTTGGAGTGAAGTTCAGCTGTGGTCAAAGCAAGTCAAGAGGTGCAGAATACATTTGCTGAGGGATGCAGCATGTCTGCACAGGTTCAGTTCAGGCTGGCTCTCCTCCATCATCCCTGAGTGACACTGGGCAATTGTCCCCAGCCCCACTCCCAACTCTGTCTCGCTCAACAGAGGACTTTTGGGCACATGTAGCTATAAGGACCCAAACGGCTCATCCTTCTGAGCAATACTCTTGATGGGAGGGAGGGGTCAAACTCTCCTCGACTGCAAACAACACTTGTCAAAAACAGGTCGTGTCTGATCTCAGCCCCTGAGCAAGCTCTCTCCCCCATGTACCTGAAGGCTGACTGACTGGTTGGGATACCACGATACCATTCTCCCTGTCTCCTTCACTCTGCTCTGGACTTCCTCAGGAAACCTCTGAGCTGTCTTCTCCCATGGGATTTTCACCAGGGACTACAGGCATCTGAAGGTCTGAGTCGAGATTCCCTTCCCATCATAGAGGGGACAGAAGTTCACCTCGACAGCCCGAAACTCTCCTTTTCTTGCTTCCACCAAGCCTTTCATGTCTGCTGCTCAATGAGAGTGTGTGACAAGTGACTGGAGCTTTTCTTGCAAGAGTGAGGGCATGAAAAGTGAGAATCAGAGTGGGGTGAGCAGTGACTTCACAAGTTGCTGAAAGTGCAATGGCTTGGAGTTGGGAGCCCCATGGATATATGCACTGCAGGACAGTGGGAAAGACTACATCACATTCCATCTATACCGCAATGTGAGGGCCTTAGATGGGACAAGCTCTTCTACCACCTAAGTGAGTCCTAGGATGACTGATCATAGCTGGTTCATTTTTGAACCCCCAAGCACTGTCATTATGGCAGACGCACTGTCCATGGCTAACAGTTCTTGAAATCCTCAGCTGCAAACAACAAAACCCAGGGATTCATCCAAAATCTATGGCAAGTTGCTTGGGCCTTTGACATTCACATGGAGCCTACCAGAGGGTCTTGGGAGGCTCTGAATCTAAGAGGAGGGTTCTTTCAAGTACACAAGCAATGTGTTCATCAGCAGAGTTTGCAAATAAAGTGAACATTTTTACTGAGACTTAGGTGTGTATTTTTTCTAACTTACTCTATGCAAACAGTATTTTCAATGGTGTAATGATGCTTGGCTACCATATAACAAATGTGTTTTCATCTATTCACACATTTCATTAGTGCCTCATACAATATCATGTAGGCTCTGGTTCAACACAATGGCTTTCAAATACTAATTCAGAACTGATAAAGCTCTCAGTACCTGCCCACCCATAGCCAACTGCCGAGTGAGCATGGCCAAATGTGTCACAGATGATGGATTTGGAGATGCACCTTTGCCCAAGGGAGCCTGTTTATGGGCCAGATTGAACCAATTAAATGTTCTATGGCAGAGAATGTTATCAGAGACACAGAATGAAGTACACAATGAGTGGAAAACATTGACCAGTCAGGACTCAGGTGGCGAACACTGGCCAAGTAGGGCCAAAGTTGAGAGGCTATTGGAAGAAACAAAGAAAAGTGCACACTGCTGTCATGCGGTGAGGGTTAAAAGCATATAGGTTTCCCTTCCTGGACACTAAAGGGCCCAGTTCAAAACAAATGAGATGGGTGGACTGACAATGCAAAAACAATCCATCATTTGCTAGTTGGAGAACACCATGTGTCTAAATAGTAGGTGTCAGTCCTTCAAACAGTGACACTGCCACTTACCCTCTCAACCCCTATGCTGTCCAGTCTGTCTTCCAGGTTCTTCTCCAGGATTATCCTGATCTTTTTCTGCAAGCTTCCAGCACCTTCTGCTCTGCATTCCAGGAGTCTTCCAGCTCAGTATCACAAGATCATCACCAGGTCAACCTGAGCACCCGTGACCTCCATTCCCGAGCTACACTGCACCAGTCAAGCCAGTGATCCTGATCTCCAGCCTGTGAGCCACAGTCACTGACCCCTCCCAAGTGTCCATGCATGGGTCAGAAGTTGGGGTGTTTGTGCTCCTGGGCACTTCTGCCTTGGACCCACCGCTCATATTTATCATTCTCATCCTCTCCAGTCTAGACTTCTAAGATCGGTGCTCTATCAGTCCTTCCAAAAGTTATCTCAGGATTCTGGGGCTTGCATTTGAGCCCTGAAGTGGCTTGTACCTGGGCTGTATTCTGATCCCAGGTGCCAAGCCCTTTCACTGACAGTTTCAGCCCAATCCTAACCCATCTGATGCCCTCCCATGTCATGCCAGGCTTGCTGTTGGTCAGTGGATCAATTGGTGGACAGGATAGACAGATCCTTGTTCCCTTAAGTTTACTGCGTTGATCAGAATTTTTCCCTATAATTGTAGCATGTATAAAATCACCTGTGCTTAGGTTACAAGTTCAAATTCCCTGGCCCCATTCTCCAGAGAGCCTGATTGCATAGGTCTGGGAAAAGGCCCTAGAATCTCATCCTGGCATGCCCCAATGATTCTGATAAAGGTGAGCCACAGACCACTCTATAAGAAGTATCAATTCAGAGTTTAACAAAATATGCCGAAACAATAAAATGTGGTAAGTCTGACAGAGGCACAGTCTGGGATAATCATGAAAGACTCTCAGAGTGTTCTTCAGATCCACTGTGTGCACCCCTATGGTAAGGGCTGGAACAAGCCATTTTATGGCTTAGTAGACATTCACTGAACGAGTAGCATGCTTGTGTACACACCAGTGCTGGATGCTTGGGACAGAAGAAACTTGTCTTTAATCCCCAAGGAGCCTAGTCAAGGGTGATGAACCTCCACCCTGGCTACATGTTGGAACCACCCAGGCTAATACCACAGGACCTCTCCAGGTGAACCACGACCCTTGAGATTGATGTTTACAGCTCTCTAGATATTCAAAGAGATTTTGCAACCTGAAACACCATTGTTTGAGGACTGTGATCCTCACACGTGAGCACAAGCATTGGCATCACTTAGTAACATATGAGACAGGCAGGTCCTCAGCTCCCACCCTAAACCTACTGAATCAAAAATTCTACAGGTGGGACCCAGCAATCTGTGTCACAACTAGTCCTGCCTACTACCAGCCCCACCTGCCGACCCCAGATGATTCTGCTCAATCATATTTCCACTGGTGCAATAGTCTCAACTTCAGCTGCATGTAGCAATCACATGGGGAGCCTTGATGCTGGTCATGCCCAAAACTCACACCCTCCATGTTCTGCTTCAGGACAAGGTGGGATTCAACACGAACATCCAGTTACAAGCTTTCCAGGTGATTCTTTTTTTTTTTTTTTTTTTTGAGTTGGAGTCTCACTCGTCGCCCAGACTGGAGTGCAGTGGCCGCTCCCGGCCACCGCAGCCTCGACCCGCTGGGCTCCAGCGATCCTTCCGCCTCAGCCTTCCGAGTAGCCGGAATTACAGGCATGCGCTACCACGTCCGGCTGATTTTTTTGATTTATTGTAGAGCTGAGGTCTTTCTGCCCAGGCGGGTCTCGAACCCGCGGGCTCAGGCAATCCACTCACCTCAGCCTCCCAAAGGCACGGGATTACAGGCTGAGCCACCGAGCCCGGCTTTTCTTGAGTTTCTTAATGTGCAGTTAGTTTTAGTGAGCCACTCATCCCTAGGTGGTTCTCACACTTGAGCAAGAATCAGAGTGTCCTGGAGGGTGTGTGAAACCCACACTTCTGGGCCCTGCCCCCAGACCTTCAGACTCAATTTGGAATGGTACCTGAAAATGCACAAATTTGTGTTTCTCCCAAGTATCCAAGTTTTGCGGCTGCCTGCTGTTCTGAAATGACAAGAGGGAGCCAAGCCCATGAAGGGACACAGCACAGCATGGCAAGCAAGTGGAAGCTGCCATAGCAACAAGCGTGGGAGGGTCTTCTTTGACCCACCATCTCAGCCCCTTCCACTCCAGAACTCTTTATTACCTGTTTGACGACTTGGCTCATCTCCCCTGAGTACCTTGCTGCACTCAACAGATACCTTCCCTCAAGTCATGTGTCATTCTAATCTTACACCTCAATGTCAAGGTTAAACGCTCTGAGGTGGGGGGGAAGGGATAGTAAAGGACTGGTTAAGTACATTTGGGTTCTTCCATCCCATGGAGACTGCAGTGTCTTCAAGAAATGAAGCAGTTCTACATCAAGGTATGGGCAATGTTCTTGTAAATATGGTAACAATGTAACCAACTGCAGAACAGTGTGTGCAGGGTGTTCCCATCTGGGAAAAGGGAAGGATAGGGACAGGCATGTCCTTGTGTTTGTCCATGTCTCATGCATCATGGAAGGTCACTTGAGAACCATCCTCAGTGAAACTTCTGGAGAGTAAGCTGGAGAGCTAGCCAGCAGAGAGACCTACTTCTCACTGGGTACCCTCTTACACTATTATTTTTCTTTGCAAAGTGCATGCAATATATTATCCTTTCAAATATATATATATAATGAAATCCCCTGAATAACTCTTTGAGGATACAGCCAAGCCATTTACTGGTGTGTCTGTTTGGAAACAGGAATCATCACATTGCAGCCTTGCTGGAGTGGGCAAGCCCTGGTCAGCAGGCTCCCAGTCAACATCCCCATCTTTACCATGACTCCTCTCCCCCTGTCTGTGGACCTCCTTGTAGTTGGTGCACATGTCTATATGTTTCACTTAGCTTGGAATTTCTTGGCCATTTTTGGTTGAGAGCTCCCTCTATCAGTCACTGAGTTGGGTGAATGAAACAGCAGGTCTCCAGTGCTCTGAGAAGGGAACCCAGGTGGATTCCTTCACCTTAGATGGGCTAGGTGTGATATGCCTGCAGTACACTCACAGTGCAGAATAAAACAGCAAAGTTCTCATTCTCATCAGCACTGTGAGTTCTTTTGCTGCACTGAATGGTCACAGGTGAGAGGCAGGCTGTGAATCAGATGTTACTCCAAACCCTAGCTCAGCTAGCTGCCTGCTAGTGCTGTGACTCTAAGCAAGTCATCAACCTTTTCTGAGCCTGGGTTTCCCCATCACTGAGCCAGCAGATTGCATGTTAGTGCCTATATGTAACATACCTAGCAGATGGGGTGCTTCAGAAAGAGTATTGTGTGTCCTTAGTTCTCTCCAGCCCAGCTTCAGAGGTCCAGATGCAGGAAAATAGAGACAACTGTACAACGCTGAGGACAGCACATCTGTTGCCTGCACTGGATGCCCAGGAAAGAAAATATGTGCCCACCTTCCTCAGGAGAGTCCTCCTCCATGTCTGTAGCCTCTATTTCCTTTCGAGTCCCTGTAAGGAGGAAGAACAGTTAGTGGCTCTAGTGTCCTAGGCCCTATCCCTGATGTGAAGTGAGTGTCAACCAGAAGCAACAAGCTTTCCAGTCAATTCCTCTTTATGGAAGAGAAGCAGGATGGAGCAGTAGCCATGACCACAGAGCCTGGAGCAGGCAGGCTGGAATCCACAGGCCAGCTCTGCTCCTTGCTAGCAGTGCAGGAGATGGCACGTTCTCAGATACTCAATGCCTCAGTATCCTTACCTAGAAACTCAATAATCACCTCCCTTCCCTCATTCAACCCCTCACACCTAGCCCATCCCTCACTGTCATGAGGTGATGAATGTGAAGTGCTTGGGGATGCATGGTCACACAGTTGTTCTTAATGACACTGTTGAAATCCAGCTCTCAGAAAATTGAGGGTCCCAGGTGTAGTGCCTCTCTGAACTGGCTGCAAGGCTGGAAAAGACATGTCTAGGGAGGGCATGTGAAGAGATAAGAGCTCACAAGGAAGAAAGGTGTGGAAGGCATAGGACAGGGCACCTAGGGTGGAGCATGAAGGACCTGGCTTCTTTATTTATTTATTTATTTTTGAGTTGGAGTCTCACATCGTCGCCTGGGCTGGAGTGCAGTGGCATGCACAGGGCCACCCCAGCGTCAACCAGCTAACTCAGGCTATCCCTCTACATTGGCCTTCCATTAGCCAGAATGACAGATGCATGCTACCACACCAGCTAATTTTTAAAAATTTATTGTGGAGACGAAGTCACAGATTCCGGTAATCCACCCGCATTGGCCTCCCAAAGTGCTAGGATTACAGGCTAAGCCACTGAGTCCAGCTGGGGCTAACTTCTTAAGGGGCTTCCAGGGCCCTCCAAGCAGCAGCACCCTCTTGTGGGTTGCTGGCCACTTCTACATGCCTGCACCTTTACTCCATGATAAGAGATGCCTGAACCCCCACACCAGAGTTCCCAGGAGAGAGGCAACATGCCAAACAGGCCACATTCACAAGGCTGTGGGGTCCACTTGCTACACACTGGAACTTGGTGAAGGTCACAGCTACTCTAAGGCCTTACCACCAACAGGATGGTTCCTGCTCAGGAACCCTGATTCATGAGTCACCAGCCCCAAGACCCTCACATCTCCCCATGGCCTCCATCCTCTATAGAGAGGAGCAAGCCAGGCAAAAAAGCCCTGCCCCCTGAGTGAGAAGCCTTGAGCACAAACACAAGGCTGCAGTCTATATGTCCCAAATGCTCCGTCCCTCACCCAACTGATACCACGTGTCCCGTGGGTTGCTGTCATGAATCCTCTGCCTACCAATGATTGAGGAGTGGAAAGGAAAGGAAAAAGCTCAAGACAACATCCAGGACTGTTACAAACTCTCCATGCAGACTTACCCTCCACCTTCATTTTCAGAAACAGGGTCTGGATCTACAAAGAGGTAGAAGAGAGCAGGTTACAGCCAGCAGAGGATGTTGCAGGAATGCTGCTCTAAGAATTTGTCTGGATAGCACAAAGAGGAATGGACAGCCAATATTTCCTGCCACCCACTGGGAACTAGCTCAGATACATCAACCCAGTCTTCCAGCATAACTCCTATGTCCTTGTGTGAGAGTGGATGGCAGCGTGCTCCATGTACTGAAGCTGGGGAGGTAAGAATAATCCCTCTTCAAGAAAGGATTTAGGTGGAGTGGGGAACACCATAGAAGCAGGTGGGCCAGGCGCACAGTCAGTACTATTGTTAGAATTCTTGGAAAAGAGTCAGTGTGAGGTAGAAGCTCCCCTCCTGCAACGTGGGCTTCTGAACAGAGCACCTCCTGGAAGGAAGGAGGCCAGATATGCTCCCTGCCAGAAGGCCTGATGTGGACATCCATGGAACTGTCTGCTCAAGCTTCCTTTTCTAAGAAGTGCTTTTTCTTTCTTCTTCCCATGTAGTTGAGGACAAGTCAGCCATATGAAAATAGGGAAATCACAGTCAGATCCCACTGTGCGGGCTTGGGCACACAATTCTGGACTGCTTATGAGTGACATTAAAGGCTATTGGCAGTCAGTTTTAGGTATTCTTGGTTTGTTCTTTTGTTTGTTTTGCCACATGGAATAGAGAAGAAGCAGAAGCATGTCTTCAGAGTAAAATAGAAAATTAAAGCAGATACAGAGATGCACTGAAGAGGAAAACTCCTGGCTACGTTTACATTTCTAGTTACAGTTTATTCCCAGACTCAACTCTCCCTTGTTTTAAGTTCTGTGATATGTTCTGTCTATGCTTAGGTAAGGTATTGTCTGATGTGGACTGTTTCTCCCATTACTGGGGTTCTTCCTGTCCCCTCTCAGGGAGTGACCACTGGCCAAGGCTGGTCTCTGAAGGTACACCTATTCCCAGTAATGAGTTGTAGGATGCAGCAGGCCAAGCAAAGCTGAAAACAATGGAGTCATCACTCTTTACAATGTAATTGTAAACATCACATAGAAATTTGAATAATTAACTTGCTTCTTTGATTATAAAACTGTTTGCTCTACTGTCCTGAGCAGTGGCTTCTTCACTGACCTGCTGTCATCATCATCAGTGCCTCCTGTAAGTTTTAATAAACCAGTGTCTTTCCCTGCTGGACCTCCTGATGATTTCTTTGGAATAGGTAAACATTATGTACAAGCCTACTCAGATTTGGGGTTACTATGTTCCTCCTCATGACAGACACCATCTTCTGCATAGGCTTGTGTGACTTTCATTACCCACCATGGCACATACAGACATAGGACTCATCCACCATCAACTGCAACTGAACTAATGTTCACTTTCCCAACTTTCCTTGCTGCTGTAGTTGCACATGGGAAACAGCTTTGACCAAAATATATATATAAGCATAAATCTTGGGAAGAAGCCTTTTCATCAGAGTTTTCTACCGAACATGGCTGTGGGGCTGGGGCTATGGCAGACAGCTCGTAACTTTCAGAGTCATGTGGGCAACCACAGTCACTACTGAAGACGGTGGACAGAAAAACAGAGTCTAGATCCCAAAGACATAATTTTGCTGCTAATGAAGTCCAGAGCAATTTTTATTGGTGCTACATTAAAAATCAGCCCCTATTCGGCCATGGTGTTTTCTTTAGCCCTCGGGTTCATAACTGAATCACTGGCAACTAAGGTTTCTGGGTACTATAAGAGGAAACCTCCAGACTGGACCTGAGGTGGCCACAGCAGTGAAGAGCTGAGGGGGTAGGGGATGGGGGTGAAGAGTGTTAGGGAAAGCAGCAGGGGAATCGGCAGTTATGTTGACTGAATGACGTGTGACTGGGTATAGAGAAGAGCACAAATGCCAAGGGATGCAGGGACAGGACACTGACACTTCATGTTCAGACCGGAAAAGCTGTGTGAAGACTGGGCCAAGAGATGAGTGGTGTCAGGACTTTTGCAAGGAACTGAAGGCACAAGTGGGGCCCAGTGCAGGGAAGGTACAGCTTTTCCACAGATCCAGTGCTCAGGAGGGAAAGCTGAGGCTGAGATATTATCAGCAATAAGTGAAGAGTCACAGTGGCCACTTGCAGGAGAAAGGTGCTAAGTGAGCAAGTGCTTCTTCTTCACACCGGATTCGCTGACAACCTCACCAGAGGCCATTTATGTGGGGAGAACGAACTGCCTAAGAGATTATGCCTGAGAACACGATGTACAAAGCACAAGCTTCGAATTAAAACTGCCTACCTAGGGTGGATCTCACCCTGTCACCTATGGAGTGCCCCATGTAGACTCCAGCAAGGCACCAAGCTTCTCCAGCCTGTTTCATCATCTGTCAAATGAAGATGAGGCAAAGGGGATGCCCACTTTGGAGGGCAGTAGGAAGACTTAAGTGGGGTGATGAGGAAAGTGTTAAAGAAGTTATAGGCATCTTTTGTGGTCTCTGCTGTTAACATGACACCCTCTGTGGCAGTCCCTAGGCAGGATGGTATAACTTCAACCTGGAAGAAGGCAGCTGCATCCTCAATACTTCATGCCCCTCATGCTGCAGGACTCCTCTCTCCTTAAGGAGACTGAGGAATAAGACTAGCACTGATGAATCCTAAGGAATGCAAGGAGATCCTCAATGTTTGTGCATAGTGTGGCTGCTTTGTAGCTGGCCAGGGAGGGGACAGGCTCCAAGGGTAAACTGCATAGCTACAGACAATTCCTGGCTGGATTGGGTTGCCTAGGAAGACCTGGGACCCTGAGCCAACCGTACTTTGTCATTCACAAGGCAAACTGCCTGAAGCCAAGGTGAAATAAGCAATAGTCTTGTAATGGATACTCTTTTTTGACTTAAACAGTCAAACAAGGAATAATCTACCCAAATGAGATGGAACCAGAAAATAATTCTGATAATATAACAAACCAGAGTGCTTCATTACCCCCAAAAGCCCACACCAACTCTTCAGCAACGAACCTGAATCAAAATGAAATTCCAGAGAGAGAATTTGAAAGTTGATTATAAAATTGATCAGCGAACTTCAGGAGAAAATTGAAAAGCAGCATAAAGAAATTTTATGAACTATACAAGACATGAAGGAAAAAATCTTCAAAGAGATAGACATCTTTAAAAAACAAGTTTTAGTTCTGGAAATGAAAAAAAATCATTAAGGGAAGTATAAAATGCAGTGGAAAGTTTTAACTTTAGATTAAAACAAGCAGAAGAAAGAATCTCAGAACTTGAAGACAAGGCCTTTGATTAACCCAATCAGGCAACAGCACAAAAAACAAAAACAAAGCAACAGAACAAAGTCTCCAAAAAATGTGAGATTATATTAAATGTGCAAATTAAGAATCAAAAGTGTTGCTGAGGGAGGAAAGAATGCAACAAGTTTAGAAAATCTATTTGTCGGAATAATGGAGGAAAATTTCCCTGACCTTGCCAGAGATCTAAATATTCAGATCCAGAAAACCCAAATAACCTCCAGAAGATTCAGTGCAAAAAGTTCATCCCCGTGGCATATAGTTATCTGGTTATGCAATGTTAATATGATGGAAAAAATTTTTAAAGCAATAAGACCAAGCATCAAATAACTTTCTAAGATAAACCTATCAGACTAACAGCAAACTTCTTAAAGAAACACTATTAGCCAGAAGGGATTGGAGCCCCATCTTCAAATTCCTTAAACTGAATAAGGTCAACCAAGAATTTTGTATAATGTGAAACTAAATTTCTTAAATAAAGAAGAAATGAAGATTCCTCTAGACAAGGAAACACAGGGTATTTGTCACCACTGGACTACAAGAAATATTCAGAGAAGTTCTAAATACTGAAACAAAAGGTTGAAATACACCAGTAGAAAAATGCTAGAAACAAGAAGGCCCACAGGCCTTATGGAAAACCAACACAATAGAGAAAATAAAGAAATAGATAGAGCAACCAGATAACAACCACTAAGTTGATGGAATAATACTTTACATATCATTATTAACTCTGAGCATAAATGGTCTCAGTGACTCTCTAGAAAGGTATTGACTGGAAAAAATAGATTAAAGAAAAAACACGCAACCCAAATCTGCTGCTTTCAATAGACCCTCTTACCTCACAAAGACTATTAAAGTCTGAAGGTAAAATGGTAAAAAAATATTCCATGCAAATGAAAATGAAAAGGAGCAGCCAGTCTTATATCAGATAAAGCAGAGTTTACACTTACAACAGTAAAAAAAGACAAAGATGGTTATTATATAACAATAAAAACATCAATCCAATGAGAAGCTATGACAATTTTAAATCAATATCCACCTAACACTAGAGCCCCCAGCTTTATAAAACAACTTCTACTAGACCTAAAAAATGTATATATAGACAGCAATACAATTATAGTGAGAGACTTTGACACTCCATTGACAGCAGTAGACACAACATTAAGGCAGAAAGTTAACAATGCAATATTGGAGTTAAACTGAACCCTAGAGAAAATAGAACTTATAGATATCTAAAGAACATTCCATCCAGGACTACAGAATATACATATTCTCAGCAGCACATGAAACATTCTCCAAGACAGACCATGTGATAGGCCACAAAAGGAGTCTCAACAAATTCAAAAAAATCAAGCACCTTTTCAGACCACAGTGTAATAAGATTAGAAATTAATTCTAAGAAGAACTCTGGAAACCAAACAAAATTATGGTGTTAAACAGTCTACTCCTAAATGACCCTTGGGTCAAAAATGAAATAAAAATGGACATTTAAAAATTCTCAAAATGAATGACAATATGAGACAAGTTATCAAAACCTCTGGGACACAGCCAAAGCTGTGCTCAGAGAAAAATTTATAATGCTTAAGGACTACATTAATAAGACTGAAAGATTGCATATGGAAAACCTAACATCATACCTCAAGGAACTAGAGAAACATGAACAAACTAAACCCTAGGCCAACAGAAGAAAAGAAGGAAGTTCAGAGCAGAATTCAATGAAATGGAAATTTAAAAAATAATACAAATGATCAATGAAGCAAAAAATTGATTCTTTGAAAAAATAAACAAAACTGATAGACCATTAGCTAGATTAATTAAGAAATGAAGAAGAAAGATTCAAAAGCTCAATCAGAAATGAAAATAGAGACATTACAACTGATACAATGAAAATTCAAAAGATCATCTGAGACAATTGTGCACACATCTATGCCAACAAACTAAACAATCTAGAAGAAATGGAGAAATCATTGGAAACACACAACCCTCCAAACTTGAAGCTAGAAGAAATGGAAACCCTGAACAGACCAATAACAGGTAGTGAGATTGAAAACAGTAATTATAAGTTTTCTGAGAACAACAGCAAAATCCAGGATCTTATGAACTAACAACTGAATTTGACCAGACCTGCAAAGAAGAACTGGTACCAATTTTAAGGAAGCTATTCCACAAAATTGAAGAGGAGGTTATGCTCCCTAATTCATACTATGAAGCCAGTAATACTCTGACCAAAGCCAGGAAAAGACACAACATGATAAGAAAACTGCAAACCAATATCCCTTATGATCAAAGACACCAGAATCCTAAACAAAATATTAGCAAACTGATTTAAATGGCACATAAAAAAATACATCATGACCAAGTGGGTTTTATCCCAGGGAAACAAGGCTGATTCAGCATACACAAGTCAATAAGACCAGGAGAGAATGAGTCCTTGGTTAGATGTGGCCACCCAATGAAGGACACTCAGGTAAATGGAGAGTATTAAAGGTCATTCAATTAATATTTTAGGTGAAAACAGAGGTGAAGAAAATATGTGAACATGCTCCCAGTGATGTAAGAGAAGAGATTAAGTGGAACTATCTATGAAAATTGGCATAAAGAAACTCTAGCAGAGTACAATAAAAAACAATAAAAGTCATATCCTGAAGGTAAGTGTTGGGGACCAGTAGTGTAGGATGGGGAAGAGTGAGACTATACTCAATATCCTTAAAGCATTTCTTCTACTTTTGGAAAAAACATGAGTGTGTTTTCCATTAGAAAACTGTACATCTTGCAGTGAGGAATGTCTACATGGCCCGGACTCTAATCTAAACCTTTTAATATTCTGAGCTTTTGGCAGGCAAGACCCAGAGCTCTGATTTCTGCTCTGAGACCCTGGGTATCATAAGGGGGAACTGTCCAGGCTGGACCAGTGGTGACCACAAATGTGAAGGGTTGAGAGTATGTGGAAATGGGGAGGAAAAGAGCGTTAGGAAAAGCAGCAGAGGAGTGGACAGATATGTTGACTGACTGAAGTGTGGTTGGGAGCACAGAAAAGCACAAATGCCAAGAGGTGTAGGAACAGGAAGCAGAAACTGGACTGCGACAGTTGGTGTTCAGTGCAGAAATGCTGCTTGGAGTTTGAAACAGGAGGTGGGAGTGTCAGAGCTATGACAAGGACTAGAGGCCACAGGAGGGGCTCACATGGTGAAGGTACAGCTTTTCCACAGATCACAGGCTCAGGATTGAGAGCTGAGCCAAGGCTAGACAGAGAATTCTCAGCACTAGGTAAAAAGTCACACAGGCCACTTTCAGGAAAAGGTACTAAGTGAGTAAGTGCGTTTTCATTACACTGGTTTCTCTGACAACCTTGTCAGGGGTTGTTCATAAGTAGAAAACGTACTGCTCAAGACATTCTGCCTAATGACATGTTGTACAGAGCATAAGTTTCATATTCCAGCTGCCTGCCTAGGTTTGACTCTCCCTTGTCACTTACGGAGTTCCCCATGTAAACTTGAGCGAGGTTCTGAACTTCTACAGCCAGTTTCATCATCTGTCGAATTAGGTGAGGAGAAGGGGAAGCCTGCCTTGAAGGGTCACAGGGAGGCTTAAGTGAGGTAATGAGTGAAGAGCCAAAGAGGTGCTGGGCACTTTATGTGTTCTCTGCTGTTAGGATGACCCCATCTGCAACAACCCCTAAGCAAGATGACGCTTATTCAGCTGGGAAGGAGGCAGCTGCATTATCAACACTTTGTGCTACTCATGCCAATGGACTCTTCTCTCCTTAAGCCTGAGAAATAGGGCTAGCACTGATGACCCCTGAAGCATTCAAGGAGATACTGTCTTGGAAGAGGCCTAGCTGAAAGAAGAAACAACCTACCATCTTCTTCCAGGAGCCCTGGGAGGCCATGAACCTTTCTTATTCCTGAAGCTGAGTTGGAGGTTGGGGATCTGTTGTTCTAGCTAGGTGATTGACTTCTTTTGTTCTAAAATGGAAGCCTGAAGCCTCTGGCTCTCATTCTGTACTTGTCAGAGGATGATTGGTCAGTCAAATATATACAGTGTCCTTTGAGTGCCCGGTGTTAGCAAGGACAGCACATGGAGGCAATCGATGATCAAGGGTTTCACTTGACAAAGGGGAAGAGTTTCTACACTTGGGCAGGTGGCAGGCTGGAGTGCAGTGGCTCGATCACAGTTACCACAGCCTTGACCTGGGCTCAGGTGACCCTTTCTCCTCAGCATCCGAAGTAGCTAGGTGTACAGGCACATACCACCATGCCTAGCTAATTTTTTTTTTTCCCTGTGGAGACAAGATCTTGCTTTGTTGGCTAGTCTGGCCTTGAGCTCCTGGGCTCAAGCAATCCTCATGCCTCAGATTCACTAAATACTGGAATTGGATGTGGGAGCCCCTACAACAGGCCAGGAGGTGGCTTTTTAACAAGACTAATGACCTTCCAGTTTGGGTACATCTTTGGGCTATGCCTGAGAAGCAGTGAGAATGGAATGCAGGCCCTGGCTGGCTGGACAGCTGACCCCTTCTGAGTACTGTTGGGGGCCTGCATCCAAACTACAATTCTGGCAGCCATAATATCTGCCAACCAGTTTCAAAAAGGGTGTGGGGAGTGAATGGAGGATGCTGAATTATATGAGGTGGTCACATGAAACCGAACTCCCTCAGACCTCTCAACAAGAGCTGCCTCTCTTTTCTTAGCCACATGCTCTTGGTGCAGTTCTGAATTTTTTTCTTTCTTTCAGTGTTCTCAAAAAGATTAAAAGCTGTCAAATGCCCCCCCATACTGAAACATATTATAATGCTACAAAAATTAACATGTGCTGGCTTATGATTAGGCAAAGTAATGGAACAGAACAGACAGTCTTAACAAAGATAAAGAAACAAATGGTATCTTAGATGGTGGGAGGAGAGGGAGGTCCATTATCATTGTTATTGTTATTATTGTCATTAATATGTCATTGAAAATGTGATTCTTAATGATTAATTATATTCCATCAAGTTGTTATCATAATTTATTTTGCAATTTCCCACACTGAATATATATACACTTACTCAAAATCTCCCTACTATATATCACATAATTGATAATCTTTTTCTAAATTTTACATGTTTATTATTTTCATTTTAAATATTTTCATAGATATGAGGTCTCACTGTTTTGCCCAGGCTGGTCTCAAACTCCTGGTCTCAGAGATCCTTCTGCCTCAGCATCTAAAGTTGTTGGGATTTCAAGCAGGAGCCACCTTATCCAGCAGATTTTCTTGTATGAAAACCTTTTGACTATTTCTTATTACCTCCTTAATGTAAAGTACTGGCAGGAGAGAGAAAATGTGTTCTCAAGGTACCTTTTCGGAAGTTCATAATCACAATCTTTCTATTCTGAAGCAGCTAGGTTCCCAGATGTCTGCCTCTCCTATTCAAAACTCAATACACTTCATTTTATTATCCAAATTAATTTCTACTGTAACTAAACTGCTTGTGTCTAAAATGTCTAAAGTGTTCACACTAAGAGAAACCATATCTCTTTCAAAGGAAAAGACTTAGAGTTTTAATAGCAGTACCATGTAAGTCCAATAATCGCTACGTTTACTTGAAAAAGCAGCAAATGTTTAATGGGTGTCCTTCTCATCCACACTTCACTTGCTGGGCAGGCATGGTGCGGTACAGAGTAAAACGTTTTCCCAAATAAATACATATATGTATACATACTCTTGCTTCATCAGTTTAGGTTTAAGTTAGGATGTTTAATAATTCATTCTGAATCATTTTTCAAGCTTAAAAACTTTAAAGTATATGGTTAAATCAGCCTTGCTTAAAATGCATGCTGGCTTTTTTCATTTGAAATTGAAAACTATACACTTCAACTATACCATATTACTAAAAAGAGTGAATGTAAAACTACGAGTATTACTTTAAATTGCTCTCTGCGCTCTGTCATAATCCATGCATATGTCTTTATATGAATAATTACCGTTTATAGGTTGTTATTCTGCCTCTATTACTACAGAAATTTCCATTTCCATTTCCATGTGGCACTACTATTAAATACTGATTTTAAGTGACAATATAAGAAGAGCAAACATATATGGAGCTGTAATGCCAGATGCGATGCTAAGCACTCTACATGATCACATTTCATCCTCACAACAACACTCTGAGTGAGGAACTAATGTTATCTCCATTTTGCAGTTTGGGGATCAGAAGGCCAGGAAGGTTATGACACTTTCTAAGGTGAAAATACTAAGTAGCAAAGCAGGTGTCAGACCAGGGTGTGACTAAGAGACAAGAAACAACTTACTTGATTTTTTGACCTAAATGGTTCACCTTGTCTTTGTGTGGATGCCACAGGAAAACAGAGAAAACAGGAACAGCTCTTAGAAGAACTACTTAGTAGACCCAAGGGGAGCTGGAAGCCCAGAGGAAGGAGGCCCAGAGGTAGCAGCAACTCAAGGTGAGCATGAAGAGGAAATGCCAGGAGGACTCAGGTTATGGACTACCTAGGAGACCCTAATGCACATGACTCCACCACACGGGCAACATTCTGGCTGGCTTCCCAGAGCTAAGTGTCAGAGCTAAGATGGTGTTTTCCTAGACATGGCAAATGATTTGAAGTAGTCTGGAGGTGAAAACCAATCTTTTTGCCAGATCTGAAGATGTGAAGAAATGTAGAGCAAAGAGATGCTGTTACTTGTATTAATGAGCACCCTCTGAGGGTAGTTGGACATGAATTTTACCTGTATTTTTTTTAACTACACTTTTAGGTTTTTGAGGACAATGGCTGTTCTGATTCTGAAAGGTACAGACCCAGCACAGAGGAAGTGCTCAATGTTTGTAAAATGAAAGGACATAAACATTGTCTACTCGTTCATTCATGTATTCATCCATCACTCACCCCTCAGAATGCATTTATTGAGTAACAACTCTGCCAGATGTGGGAGGAATACATGCATATCTTGGTTTTTTGCACTGTGCCTTCTTGTGCTTTGTAGACACTGTGTTTTTTATGAATTGAAGGTTTGTGGCAACCTGGCAACAAGCAAGTTACTTGGCACAATTTTCCTAACAGCACGTGCTTACTTCATGACTCCATTTCACATGCTGATAATTTTCACAATATTTCAAACTGTTTCAAATAATATTATATGTTATTTTTTGTTTGTTTGTTTTGGTTTTTTGTTTTTTGGTTTTTTTGGTTGGAGTCTCACTCAGTTGCCCAGACTGAAGTGCAGTGGCCGCTCCCGGCCACCACAGTTTTGACCTGCTGGGCTCCGGCCATCCTTCCGTCTCAGCCTTCCACGTAGCTGGAACTACAAGCATGCGCTACCACGCCTGGCTAATTTTTTTGATTTATTGTGGAGATGAGGTCTCGCCAAGTTGCCCAGGTGAGTCTCGAACCCGCGGGCTCAGTCAATTCACTCACCTCGGCCTCCCAAAGCGTGGGATTACAGGCTGAGCCACTGAGCCTGACATATCTGTTACGTTGATCAATAATCAGTGATCTTGATATTACTACTGTAGTTGTTGGGGGGGCATAATTCATGCCTGTGGAAGATGGCAAACTTAAACAGTAAATGTGTATGTTCTGACAGCTCCTACGTTTCCACCTCTTTCTCCTTGCTCTAATCTCCCTATTTTGTATGACATGACACAATACTGAAACTAGTCCAGTTAGTAACACTACAAAGGCCTTTAAGTGTTCAAGTAAAAGAGTCTCACGTCTTTCACTTTATTTTATTTATTTATTTTTTGAGTTGGAGTCTCACTCTGTCACACAGACTGGAGTGCAGTGGCCGCTCCCGGCCACCGCAGCCTCGACCTGCTGGGTTCCGGCGATCCACCTCAGCCTTCCAAGTAGCCAGAATTACAGGCATGCACTACCATGCCCAGTTGATTTTTTGATTTATTGTAGAGATGAGGTCTTGCTGCCCAGGCGGGTCTTGAACTTGCGGGCTCCGGCAATCCACTCACCTCAGCCTCCCAAAGGCGCGGGATTACAAGCTGAGCCACTGAGCCCAGCTACGTCTTTAAATCAAAAGTCAGA
This sequence comes from Carlito syrichta, assembly GCF_000164805.1. Lineage (NCBI taxonomy): Eukaryota > Metazoa > Chordata > Mammalia > Primates > Tarsiidae > Carlito > Carlito syrichta. The sequence goes on along the minus strand of NW_007249250.1, from coordinate 55,378 downwards.
AATGACGAAGCTTACTGAAAAAGGCATGTCAAAAGTTGTGATGCGTTGAAAGTCAGGCCTCTTGTGTCAATTAGGCGCTGTGAATGCAAAGGAAAAGTTCTTGAAGAAAGAAATGAAAAGTGTTACTCTGGTGAATACATGAATGATAAGAAAGTAAAGCAGCCTTATTGCTAACATGGAGATAGTTTGAGAGATCTGGAGAGATGTTCAAAGCAGCTACAACATTCACTTAAGCCAAAGCCTAATCCAGAGCAAGTCCATAACTCTTCACTTCTCTGAAGGCTGAGAGATGTGAAGAAGCTGCAGAGGAAAAATGTGAAGCTAGCAGAGGTAGGTCATGAGGTTAAGGAAAGATGCCATCATTATAATGTCAATGGGCAGGGTGAAGTGGCAAGTAGTGATGAAGGAGCTGCAGCAAATTATCCAGAAGCACTAGCTGAGATCACTGATTAAGGTGGCTACACCGAACAACAGATTTTCACGGTAGACAAAACAGCTTTCTATTGAAAGCTGATGCTGTCTAGGACTTTCATAGCTAGACAGAAGTCAATGCCTGCCTTTACAGCTTTAAAGGATAGGCTGACTCTTTTGTTTGAAACTAATGCAGTCAGTGCCTTTGAGTCAACGCTTTGTTAGCATTCTAAAAATCCTAGAGCCCTTAAGAATTATGCTAACTCTAATCTGCCTGTGCTCTATTGATGAAAGAGCAAAGCCTGGTGACAGCACATTTTTTTACATCATGGTTTACTGAATATACTCGTTAACAAGGCACCTGGTGAGCCAAGAGCTCTGATGGAGATGTACAGGGGATTCATGTTGCTGTCATGCCTGCTCACACAATATCCATTTTGAAGCTCCATGAAGTAATTTTGACTTTTAAGTCTAATTATTGAAGACATACGTTTTGTAAGGCTACATTTGCCATACATAGTTATTTCTTTGATGTTTTGTTTCTGAAACAACTTGAAAAACTTCTGGAAAGGATTCACCCTTCTGGATGACATTAAGAACATCAGTGAGGCTGGGCACAGTGCCTCAAACCTGTAATCCCAGCACTTTGGGAGGCTAAGGTGAGGGAATGCCTGAGTCCATGGATTCAAGGACAGCCTGGGCAACTTGGCGAAACCTCATCTTCACAATAAATCAAAACATTAGCTGAGTGTTGTAGTGCATGCTTGTAGTTACAACCACTTGGAAGGCTGAGGCAGAAAGATTGCCTGAGCCCAGCAGGTCAACGCTGGGGTGGCTATGGGCATGCCACTGCTACACTCCAGCCTGCGTGATGGAATGAGACTCCAACTCAAAAAAAAAAAAAAAGAACATCAGTCCTTCAAAGGAGGAGGTCAAAATGTCAGCGTTAGCAGGATGACATTGATTCTAAACCTCATGGACTACTTTAGGAATTTTAGGACATTGGTAGAGGAGGTAACTGCAGATGTGGCAAGAGAAGTATAATTAGAAGTGGAGCCTGAAGATGTCATTGAATTGCTGTAATCTCCTGATGAAATTTAGTGGTTGAGGAGTTGCTCCTTATGGACGAGCATACCTCTGGTGAGGATGCTGTGACATAATTGAAAGGACAAAAAATAATACAATTGAGAATATCACATAAGCTTAACTGATAAAGCAGCAGTAGAGTTTGAGAGAATTCACTCCAATACTGGAAGTTCTGCTCTGGGTTAAATGCTACCAAACAAGCATCACATGGCAGAGATAAATCTTTCATGAAAGGAAGAGTCAATTGATGTGGCAACCTTTATTGTCTTATTTTGAGAAATTGCTGCAGCCACCACCATCCTAGCAGTCAGCAGGCATCAACAGGAAGGCAAGACCTCCCCCACCAGCATAAAGTGATTCACTGAAGGTGCAGGTAGATGATCAATAGCATTTTTAGCAATATGGTATTTTTGTTTTTTAAAGCAAGATTTATTGAGAGGACAGAAAAGCTCCCACAGCAGGAGAGTACCCAAAGTATTTTTAACTAAGATATGCCTTTGCAATTGTTTTTTAGACATGCTATTGTACACTTTATAGGTTATGGTAGAGTGTCAACATAAAAATAACTTTTATGTGCACTAGGAAATTAGAAAATGCATGTGTCTTATTGTGATATTCACTCTATTGCAGTAATTGATTTATTACTGTGGCCTAGAACCAAACTCAAAATATCTGAGGTTTGCCTGTAATAATACTGAGTGATCTTTCACACCAACAAAGATCTGAGTATCACATGTTCTCACTCATAAGTGGACCTTGAACATCTATTGTCATACTATAAGAAAAGGATCCACAGTGGTGGGAATCTATGGGGGGGACAGGGAGGGCAAGGGTGGTGGGATTAATAGTAGTCAATATCTCTCTGGGGACGGCGAGGGGAACACCCCTTATCAACAAGGGTACCTGAACAATGCATATTTGTATACCTACTCCTTAACTGTACCCCACAATTTTAAAATAAAAGGTATGTTTAATAAAAAAAAGAGAGAGACTGACAGTTGAGGGCAACTGTGGGAGAGGGAGGGGCACACCTCATCAACAAGGTCCCCGCATAATGAACTTTTGTAAACCCACATCTTTAAAAAACATGGAGGGGGGGAGGTGGGGGAGTGTAACATCAATAAGGGTGCCCGATCCTAATAAAGGTTCTGACTTATTGTACATTTGTTAACTTCCCTTTCAAATATGGGAATAGAAGCACAAGGTAGACATTTGCCAATTTTTTTCCCAATTGACTCAGATGCTAAAGAAATGCTAACACCTATACGTGACATGCTTTCTATTCCAGGCTTTTTCTGGCATTTCGCGTTTATTGCCTCTTTTGTCCTCATTAACCCTCATTTTACAGACGAGGAAACTCCAACAAAAAAAGGTCAAGACCTTGCTGAAGATCCCGCTGCTGAGTCCCAAAGTGGCAAGGACTAAGCCCAGGCTCCCTGACTCTAGAGTTCCTATTCCTAATACGGCACCAGAATCATGGGTTCGGCACATAGGCTAAATGCAGGTCCGAATTCTGCTTGGGTCTTGAAGGGATTCCTCCTGTGGAGATCAGAAGGCCTGGTTCTGAGATCAGGGTGTCTCCTCCTATTACATGGAGGTAATAACAATGCCAGGGGTTTTGTGCAAAGAGAGAGTGAGCTAAGGAATGTGAAGTGACCTTGAAAATGGGAATGTGGTTTCGCAGACTTGATTGACATAATCACCGTCTATGAACATGCGACCCTATGGACTGCACTCTTCATCCTAGCCCTGGCCAGGAAGCAGTGAGACTCCGCCTTCGAGGCCCCGCCCACTGAGGCGCCGCAGGGCGAGCAGATCCTGTGTGCGCATGCGCAGTCGGTGACCGCCGCCTTTCTCAGGCGGGCTGGGCGTTACTTCGGTTTCGGAGTGGCAGTTGGGAGATGTCCAGGGCGCGCGCGCGGGGTCTCCCGGCTCTGCCTTCGGGGCTCTTCCCGTGTTTGAGCGCGTCCAGAGCGGCCGTGTGGTCTCTCTGACCTTGTGCAGAGGTCCTCGCCGTGGGCCCCGGCGTTGCCATGGAAACGGCAGCAGCCAGGCAGGGGGTGAAGATGGCGTCCGTCAGAGACCCCCGTCCCCAACGTCCTCTCGCGGCGACCTCCCGCCCGGAAGCCCCGTCTGGGTCCGCTGCCTTCCTCCGAGCTCGGGCTTCCTCCTGGGCGCCGCCCCCGGGGTACCCCCTGACTCAGCCTCGGGGCGGGCGGGCTGCGCAGACCCGGCGGAGCCCAGGGCGTCTCAAGTGCCGGGAGCTCCCGCCGGCGCCGGGACCCAGGACGCCATGTGGCAGGCGGGAAGGTCGGGGACTCGGCCGAGCGTGTCCCTGAGCCTTTCCGAGCGGAGTCGTCTCGAAGCCGAGCGCGCTGCGCCTCGGGAAGCGCCGGGCTCGCCGCCGGCCTGGGAACGAGGCCACCAGGCTCCCCGGGCGTTGACAGGAGACGCAGGTTCCTCGGCCATTTCCTCCGAGCTGCCGGGCAGGTCTGCGTCCTTGCACCCGGATCAGGCGAGCTGCGCGCTTTTTGGCGGGGGACGTCCTGTCCGGGAGCTCCTCCACCTCCGGACAAGTATGGAGACCCCTTTGCCCTGTCTTGCACTGGAGGTCGCGACTCGAGTCTGAGGGAACTACATGCTCCCTGTGCTTGTAATTCGTTTTTTTTTTCCTCTCTTTAAGAAGAGGTGAACGGGCAAAAAGGGTGAGATGTCCCCAGGTTGGAAGACGGGGACGTATTGACATGCCAGGAAGTAACACCTGTTTCTTTTTAAAGTTAGAAAAAGAAGACGGCGTTCACCTTTCACCATGTTGCTCTTGAACCAGAACCAGGAAGGAAAGTTACTGGGAGATAACTTCGCGGGATTTTGCAACTAATTCGAGCTGTGGGACTCTGAGAATGGTCAGTTTCCCAGTGTTTCATTTGCTGTTGTTGGAAACAAGTAAGCCAAGACACTGACCCTTTTTAGACTGGAGACCAGTCTACTACTGAGAGTAGTTGCATTCTGGATGACTTGTCAGGTTCCTGGAGTCTTGTCACTCCAACCAATTTCTTGACTTCTCCCACAAATACACCTATCTGAGAGCATCTAGGACATTTGCTGGTGGCTCAGGATCAGAGCCATGTGGTAGACTATATCTCTAAAAGACTGAAGTTGACAGAAAAGAATAATATAATTTGGGGAGGCTGTCAACAAATCTGTCCCCTGATCCATTTCACAGTCCTTTTTCTTATTTTTAAACTACAGCTAGGGAAATAGTTCACCTAGGTATTGAATCAGATTAGCCCTTTCCTCTACCCCTGACTAGAATACCCAGGAATGTTCTGAGGGAGGGCAAGCCAATGACTTTGCCCGCATGATGTTTAAAAAGAACATGCCTCGACAGTTTTTGTTTAATTCCTTATTGAGATTTTAGTTATTTTCAGTTCAACTGAAGCTTCTTATTGTACGTTTGTCAATTTGTATAGTTCATGTGATTGGAAGTACTTTTTTCACTTTCTCGGGACTTAATATTATCTAGTTAATTTCTTCAAAACGTCTTGAAGAGTAATTTCTAAGTGTAGTCCAGCTTTGCTTTAGCCTTGGTCTCACTGGGGGCTCTTTTTCAAAGGATTCCACAGTCTGACTAGACATCTGGTCTGTCACATTTTCAGTACATGGGGTATCACAACTTTGGATAAATAATGTAAGCATTTAAACTCACTGATTTTACGAATTTAATGGAAGGCCTGTACTTTTGAAAATACTAGGCAAAACACTAATTTTGAAATAAAAAGTAGAACAGGAAATATGAATTGAAAATTATCTTGAATGGCTGATTCCTTTAATAATCTCCTTACTGTGTGCTGGTTATGTACAAAGCCTTGTGCTGTGTCCTTTCAGGAAGACAAAGATGAGATCAGAAATGCCTTAGGGAACCCATAGTCTGGATGACTCTAGAACTTGATAAACATCATTTGAGCGAGGGGAGATTCCAGTTGTTACAGGGTTTCCATCCAAGGCCCTATATACCTTCTCCCTGACAGATCTCATTCAGTCTTCTAATTGTACCTCATCACGTCACACATCTCATGGCTGGCCTTGACTTTGCTGCATCTAGTCTTCAATCTTCAATTGTGTGGATGTCAACCCATCACTTCCAACAAAGCACACTCCTTCTAAGAGGAATTAGTCCTGACTTCCCAGTTTCTGTTAATGGTATTATCTTTCACTGATCACTCAGTTAAACCTCCTGAATCATCTTTGACTCTTCCCCCTTTCATGCCTGTGTATCTGTCAGTTGTTAAACTCTGTTGCTTCTCTACTCTTTATTTCTTTATTATTTCTCACATCTTTGTGTTCCCATGGCAACCCTCATTCAAGACCTTATTGGTTTGTGCCCGCACAACCATAGTGTCCCTTTAATTATTCTGTACTGCCTCTAGAGTCTTAGCCTCTGTGTTCAAGTCTTTTTCTACATTAATTTTTCTGAAGAACACTTTGGACAACTGCTCCTCTGGTTCAGTTCTTTAGTGAGTTTCTGTTGCTGAAACGTACAAGTTTCTATTGAAGTTTGGACTGAGGATTCTTTTTCTCCTACATGAACCTTCTATCCCATATGAAGTGGCTTTCTTAGTTGAAGAGAAGCTAGGTTCATCCAAGTTTCAGTATAATCTTACTGTCTGCCTGCTCACCTGTACACAGGAATTTTTACTTGGTATGTGTTTATTTCATACATGGTATTTGAGCTACTGTCATTTTTCAGGCATGGCGTTGAGTGTGGGTAACAGTGGTCAGGTACACAGTCTGTTTCTGTCCTCTTGGAGATTTTAACCTAATGAGAAAAAGAGACATCAACTCAGCACCTAGTTGTTTGTGAACGGTGATTAGTATTATGAATGAAATATATAGGATGCTGTTCAATCTAGTCATGGAGAAAAAGATCTTTGATGGCAGGCAATGAGAAGAGCTAGGGATGGTTTTACTGAAGAAGTGACACTGAGCTGAGAGTTGCCGGATAAGTAAAAACAAATTAGAAAAAGTGGCAGGAGAAGACATTTCAAGCAAAGAGAACTGCTTGTGCAGAGGCCTTTAATCATTACCCCATCATATCTTTTTAGAAAGTAAATTAATTCAGATGTAAGTAAGTGCTTGACCATTTCTTTGTGTGAGTGTGTGTGTGTGTGTGTATCTCATTCTTACCCAGGCTGGAGTACAGTGGCACGAATACAACAATTATGGCTTACCACAGCCTTGACCTCCTGGTTCCAGACTATCCTTCCACCTCAGCATTGTGAGTAACTCAGACTACCGGCATGTGCCACTATGGCCAGGTCATTTTTTGAGGTTTTGTAGAGATGGGGTTTTGCTGGTGTCAAACATCTGGATTCAAGCAATCCATCCACCTCTGCCTCCTAAAGTCACGTTTACAAGCATGAGGCACCATGCCTAGCCCTTTTTTTTTTTTTTTAATCTCTCTGATACATGTAATACTATCTGTCGCAAATGCTAGGTACTGTACTTAGTAAATATTTGAGCTATACTGGGAGGTTGGGCGAGCCTCTCAGACTCTCTCAAATGCAGCACTGTTAAGGTGCAGAACTATTTCCTCACTACAAAGATCTCCCTCCTGCTGTCTGTATAGTCACAGCTAACCCTACCCCCATATCTGTACTCCTGACAAGCACTAATCTGTTCTTCATCTCTATAATTTTGTCATTTTCTATCATGTTGCCTAATGGAATTACAGAGTATGTGATTTTTGAGATTGATTTTTGTTATTCAACATGAAGCTTTTGTGATCCCTTCCAAGTTGTTATATTTATCAATAGTTTATTTTTACAGCTAAATAGTATTTCATGGTATGGATGTACCTCAGTTTGTTTACCTATTCGCCTGTTGGGCATTTTGGTTGTTTCCAGGTTTTGGCTCCTATAACCTGTATGAACAGTCATGCACAGGTTTGTGTGGATGTAGTGTTTCCTATCTTGTAGCTTAAGGCCCAGGAGTGGAATTGCTGGATCACATAGTAATGCACACATAGTTTTATAATAAATGGACAAACTTTTCTAAGCGGCTGTGCCATTTTAGATGCCTACCAAAAGTGTAGGAGATATCTAGTTTCTCTGATCCTCACCAGTGTGAGATGTTAGACTAAAGTCTGTTCTAAGTGTGTAGTACTCTCTCATCGTGGTCTTAATCTACATTTCTCTAATGGTTACTATATTGAAAATCTTCTTATGACTTACTTGCTTTCCAGATATTCTCTTTGGAAAGAGAATATATGTCTTCATTTTCTTTTACTCACTTTCTAACTGGACTATTTACTTCTTGACTGTCATGTTTGAAAGCTCTATATGTTTTGCATATGAGTCCTTTGTTGGACAGATGTTTGCAAACATTTTCTCCAAACCTGTAACTTGGCTTTTCATTGTCTTTTTAAAATTTAATTTAATTTAATTTAATTTTTATTATAAGGATGTGGGGTACAATTCAGGGTTAGGTATACAAACATTGATTATGCAGGTGCCTTGTTGATGAGGTATGCCCCTCCCTTCCCTTGCTTTTTCCCTCAACTGCCAATCCCACACCTCCTCCCCTGACAGTTTCCCACTACTGCCAACTGCTTTCTTATAGTATTATAATTGTTCAAGATCCGCTTATGAGTGTTCTTTGTTTCTGTGAGTATGATCGAATCTAAATCCATCCCAGTTACTGCAAAGACCATATGTTTGTTCTTTTTGGCTGCATAATATTCCATTGTGTATATGTACCAATTTTTTTTATCCAGTCCAGCCTCGATGAGCAACATGGTTGGTCCATGTTTTTGCTAATGTGACTAGAGTGGCAATAAACATGTGTGTGCAGGTATCTTTTTTTGTAGAATGATTTGAGTTCCTCCGGGTATATTCCCAGTAAGGGAATTTCTGGGTCATATGGAAGGTCAATTTCTAGTTCTTTCATAAAAGAGCACACTGTCTTTCAAAGAGTTTGCACTAGTTTGCATTCCCACCAGCAGTGTAGAAGCGTTCCTTTTTCTCTGCATCTTCTCCAGCATCTGTTGTTTGTTTTATTAATGATAGCCATTCTTACTGGGGGTAGGTGGTATCTCAGTGTGCTTTTAATTTGCATTTCTCAGATCATGAGTGAGGCTGAGTACTTTTTCATGTGCCTGTTGGCTGCCCATATATATTTTGAGAAGTGTCTATTCATGTCTTTTGTCCACTTTTTAGTGGGGCTCTGTTTTTTTTTTTCCTTCAGCGCGTTTGGGTTCCTTTTAGGTTCTAGATATTAGGCCTTTGTCAGATATATAGTTGCCAAATATTTTTTCCCATTCTGTGGGCTGTCTCTCTGGCCTCTCCATAGTTTCTTTTGCTTTGCAGAAGCCTGTTAGTTTGGTGAGGTCCCACTTGTCTATCTTATTTCTTAAAGTATGTGCATTTAGGGTTCTGAATAGGAATTGGTTGCCAGTTCCAATTTCCATAATGGTGTCTCCTGCGTTTTATAAGATTCTTATAGTTTGAGGTTTTACATTTAGGTCTTTGATCCATTTAGAGTAAATTTTTGTATATGGTGATACGTAGGGGTCGTGTTCCAGTCTTCTGCATGTGATCGGCCAGTTTTCCCAGCACCATTTACTGAATAGGTTCCCCTCTCCCCAGTGGTTGTTGTTGGAGGCTTTGCTTTCAGAATCTCTATCCTGTTCCATTAGTCTATATACCTGTTCTTATACTCATATCAGACTGTTTTGATTACTATAGCCTTATAGTAAAGTTTGAAGTCTGCATGTGTGGTATCTCCTGCTTTGTTTCTTTTGCTAAGAATTTTTTTGGCTATTCATGGTCGTTTATGTTTCCATATGAATTTCTGTATTGTCATTTCCAGGTCTGAGAAGAATGATGTTGGTTAACTTAATGGGTATTGCATTGATTCTGTAGATTGCCTTTGGTAGGATGGACATTTTAACAGTGTTGATTCTTCCTATCCATGAGCGTGGAATATTTTTCCATTTGTGTCTTCTTGGATTTCTTTGAGTAATGTTTTGTAGTTCTGATTGTAAAGGTCTTTCACTTCTCTGGTTAAGAAGATGCCGAGGTATTTCATTTTTTGTGTGACTATTGCGAATGGGATTGTGCTTTTAATTTAGGTCTCTGCCTGCTTGTTGTTGGTGTATAGAAATGCAACTGTCTTTTGCACATTTATTTTGTACCCTGAGACTCTGCCAAAGTCATTTTTCAGTGCAAGCAGGTTTTTGGCTGATTCTCTTGAATTTTCAAGGTATATCATATCTTCAGCAAATAGGGCTAACTTGACTTCTTCTTTTCCTATTTGGATACCCCTGATTTCCTTCTCTGGTGTAATTACCTAAGTTATGACATAGGACACAATGTTGAACAAGAAAAGTAAGAGGGGGCAGCCTTGTCTTATTCCAGTTTTCAGGGAAATGTTTCCAGTTTCTGTTCATTTAGCAATATGTTAGCTGTGTGTTTATCTTAGATGACACGATTTTGAGGTATGTTCCTTCTACACCTATATATTTGACTGTTTTTATCAAGAAGGGATGCTGGATTTTGTCAAAAACTTTTTCTGCATCTAATAAGATAATCATGTGGTTGTTGTTTTTACATCTGTTGATGTATATAATTACATTTATGGTCTTGTGAATGTTGAACCAGCCTTGCATCCTGGAATGAAACCTACTTGGTCATGATGGATGATTTTTGAGATGTGTTTTTGATCCAACTTGTTAGAGTCCTGTTGAGGATTTTTGAATCTATGTCCATAAGGGGTATTGGGCTGTAGTTTTTTTTGTTGTTGTTGGATCTTACCTGGTTTGGGTATCAGTGTGATATTAGTTTCGTAAAATGATTTGGGGAGAATTCCATCCTTTTCAATTGCCTGGAATACTTTCAAAAGGATTGGTATCAGCTCCTCCTTATACATTTTGTAGAATTCTGCTGGAAAGCCATATAGTCCAGGGCTTTTTTTTTGTAGGTAGTTTTCGTATGACAAGAGTCAGTTTCCTGGTTTGTTACTGGTCATTTAGTGTCTCAATGTCTTCTTGTTTCAACCTGGGGAGGTTGTGTGATGTCAGAAAGTCCTCCATTTCATTTAGGTTATCAAGTTTGTTTCCATATAGGTGTACATAGTAATCTCTGATAATCTTTTGTCTTTCTTCGGAGTCAGTTGTGACTTGATCTTTTGTGTTTCTAATTGTATTTATTTGGACTTTTTCTCTCTTTTTCTTGGTCATTCTGGCTAGGGGTCCATCATTTTGTTAATTTTTTCTAGGAACCAGCTTTTTGTTTTGATATTTTTTATGATATTTTTGTCTTCTATGTCCTGAATTTGGGCTCTTATTTTGGTGATTTGGATTCTTCTGTTAAAGCTGGGATTTTGATGGTCTAATCTTTCCAGCTCCCTTAGGTGAATTATTACACTCTCCACTTGTGATCTTTCGATTTTCTTGGTGTGTGCTCATAGAAATATAAACTCCCCTCTTAGATCTGTTTCCATGGAACCCAGAGGTTTTGGTGTGATGTTTCTTCATTTTCATTTGTTTCCAGGAATCTTTTAATTTCTGCTTTGATTTCTGTGTTGACCCAGTTGTTGTTCAGCATCAAACTGTTTAGTGTCCATGACTTTGTAGGCTTTGGGGAAATGTTTTTGGTGTTGATATTTATTATTATTCCACTGTGGTCTAAGAATGTGCATGGCAAGATTTCAACCTTTTGGAATTTGTTTATGCTTGTTTTGTGGCCAAGGATTTGATCATTCTGGAGTATGTTCCATGTGGTGATGAGTGTATATTCTGTGGTTATTGGGTGGAAAAATCTCTAGGTATCTATTAAGTCCATTTGGTCAAGTGTCAAGTTTAGGTTCTGGATCTTCTTGTTGATTTTTTTTGCCTAAATGATCTATCTGGGGCTGTTAGTGTGGTATTCAAGTCCCCAGCTATAATATTGTTAGCATCAATATCTTTTTTTAATTTACTTAGTAGTTGCTTTATAAATGCTTGTGCTCCTGTGCTGGGTGCATATATGTTTAGGATGGATATTTCTTGTTGATGAATTGAACCTTTTATCATTATGTAGTGTCCTTTTGCATCTTTTTAAAGTTTTGATAGCTAAAGGTTGTTTTGTCTGAGATTAAAATCGCAACTTGCCCTCCTTTGTGATCCATTTACCTGAAAACCTGTTTTCCATCCTTTACCTTTGAGTCTGTGTGTGTCCCTTGTAGTGAGATGAATCTCCTGGATGCAGCAGATAATTGGGTCATGGTTTCTTATCCAGTTTGCCATTCTGTGTCTTTTCAATGTTGCATTTAGGCTAGTCACATTCAGGTTGATTATTGACATGTGATTGTTTATTGCTATCATGAGGTTCTTATAAAATTTTTTCTTTCTTTGCTTGTTTTCTTTTGGCTTTAGGGTTAATGTTTTTGTGTGTTTTCAAGTTTCTTGTTGCGCTATATTCTCTATTGACTTTGTGCTCTGCTGTTCTCTTGGGAAGTCTGTGGTCATTCTTTTTTTTCTTTCTTCTGTGCTTAATGCCTTTTTAAGTGTCTCATGTAGAACTGATCTGAAAGTTGCATAATCTCTTAGGGAATGGATTTCTGGGAAGGATTTTAATTCTCCATCACTGATGAAGCTGAACTTGACTGAACAGGAAATTCTTGGTTGAAATTGTTTATCTTTGAGGACTTTGAATATAGGTCTCCAGTCCCTTCTTGCTTGTAGTGTTTCTGCCAATAGGTCTGCAGCTATTCTGATTGGTTTTCCCCAGTAGGTAGCCTGACCTTTCTCTCTTGCAGCCTTTAGGATTTTTTCTTTTGTGCCTACATTGGGTAGGCAGATCACTATGAGTCTAGGGGTTGATCTTCTCATTTAATGTCTTGTGGGGTTTCTCTATATCTCTTATGCTTGGCTGGTCACATCTCTCATGAGATGGGGAAAGTTTTCTTGGATTACCTCCTGGAATACTTGTTCCAAATTGTTCTCCATTTCCCTTTCTTCTGGGATTCAAATCAGGCATAGATTCAGCCTCTTGATATAATTGCACATCTCTTGTAGGCTTTGGTCTTCCTTTCTGAGTCTTCTTTCTATGTTTTTTTACAGATCAGGTTAATTCCATGTTCTGGTCTTCATGTTCTGAGATTCTTTCTTCAGCTAGATTAATTCTGCTTTCCATGCTGGTTATCTTGTTATTTATTTCCTGGGTGGAATTTTTTATTGTGAAAATCTCTGTTACAAGTTCTTTCAGTGTTGTATCTTATCTTTCTTGAGTTTTATTCACTCTTTCCATCTGTTCCTTAATCCCTGTCATATTCTTGGGCCAGTCGTTGCTGACTTGGATTGTTTGGGCACCAATGCCTGATTTTTCAGGAGTTTTGTCTTTTGTACACTTGAAATTGCCTGAGGTCTTCTTTTGGTTTTTCCTCATTTGTGGCAGAGCTCTTGTTTTTCTCTGTAGTCCTCTTATTCAGTGTCAGTGGGAGAGGCTTTCCTTTCCTATGTTTGCTCAGTCCTCTGTTCTCTCTGATCTGGACTCTGGATTTTTTCTATTTTAAAATAGGATGGTAGATGGAAAGCTTTGCTGTCTCTTCTAGTTTTTGAAACTTGAATAAAATAGGGGATGGGGTGATAATATTCAAAAACTACTTGCAAATTACAATACTTGCAAATTGCAATGTTCACTTATTGTAGTATATGTTCCCTGAGATCCACTCCCCACCACTACTCTATATGACGATGCAAAGCAGAAACCAATGCAAAAAACATTTGAACACACACACACATACACACACACACACACACACACACACACACCCCAAAGCCAACTGTAATAACAACAAAGTGAAACAAAACAAACCACAACAACAAAAAACCGAAGAAAACTAAACACGTACACACATGCCTAGCATAAAGTGAATAGAGAAGAAAAACAGGTAGACGGGGCGGGGGGGAAGAAAATGGAATTCAGGTCAAACCCTCACACATATATTGACACACACCCTAAACTATAAAAAATGAAAATAAAAAAACCCAGAAGAACAAAAGAGCAAAAACAAACCAATAGGAACAACAACAAAATTGAAATATGAGTACTCAATCATTCACATGCACACATAAACAGAAAACGACAAATAAAATAAGAAAGAAACAAAAATTAAAAAAAAAATTTGTGGAGCAGCAGATCATACCCTCACATACAAATTCATGCAAAAAGGAAAAATATTTTAAAAATAGATGAACTAACAAACAGTCAAAAGAAAATTTTTTTTTAATTGAAAATTTTTTTAAAAACTGCCCTCTTATGGCTGGCTCTGTAATTGTTCCTCTAATCAGGTCTCTCCTGCAGAGCCACCTCTCTTTCACTCTCTTCTCAGTGTCTGAAGCAGGGAATGAGAAGGGGCAGTGAAGGTAGGTGGGGCTATAGTTCTCCCCTCCCACTGTCCTATGACCAGGGAGATCTCCTCCAGTGGGGAGGTACAGGATTGTCTCTTCCCCAGGTATGTACTGGGAAGGGGGGGTGCCCCAGCCAGGCCTATGCTGGAATGGAATTCTCCTATTGCGACTGATGTCCAGACTCCGCCTTGGTTTGACCCTCTCAGTTATGGCCCAGATGTGTGGGTCTGACATTCAGAGGATTGCTGGGGAGGAGGGGGTTTGGCTCAGCCCAGACTCACCACTCATCTCTTTGGAGTTCTTCCTCGTCTCTTTCTGGCCACACCCTTTGTCCCACGGCTGGATCAGTGTAGGGGATGAGGTACCTGGAAGTCAGCACTCTTCAGATCCCTCCGAAGTTTGTGCTTTCAGGATTTTTCCTCTGGGTCATGATCAAGCCCTGAGTAGTTGATTCATTGGTCACAGAGATTGGGTCTGTTGCTCTGTGGTGAGCAAGTCAGAGCACTTTCCTGCCTTGCCTTCAAGATGGTGGTGGTGTGCATCTCTTGTCCTCTTCTGTGGGACTTTGCCTCTGGACTCCTTCTGCAGCCCCTGCTGCCAGTGCTCCGTCAGACACTGAAGTGGTGAGGCAAAGCCAGGAGCTGGCAGTCTCTCTCCTGCTGCACTAGTGAGGGAGAGCCTGGGGCGAAAAAAGCCCACTGCTTTTGTTCGTTTAAAAAAATAATAATAGCACTCCACTTCTGCAACCTGGGAAGAGCCAGGGATGTAGCAGAGAAGCTGCAGCACCGGCTGTTGGGCCTGGCCACTTGCTCACGAACCCCCACTTAAGACAGTCTCTCCCAGCATTTTCTTTCCAGGGAGGGTTTATTGATTTTTTTAAAAAAATGTCTTTTGGCTTCTGTGTCCCGGGAGTCACTAGAATCCAAGCCCAACAACTGTGGCACCAGCCGCTGCACCAGGAGAGCCCTGATCACTAGCTCCCTAGCCCTCACTCAGTCAGCCACTCACACGCCCACTCATTCACCAGCATGTACACAAAATTTCCCATATACTCACTCACTCACACAGGGACTCTCATGGTCCGACTGGTCCTTTTCATTGCCTTAATATAGGTTAAAAAATGAACCTTGATCTGGATCTCCAGAAAGTAACAAAAATGGATCATAGATTTTATCGTAAAATATAAAATATGACTTTTAGAATTAAGCAGGAGAGAATCTGTGGGATGTTGGGCTTGTTGAAGAATTCTTAAATATAACACCAACAGCATGAACTATTAAAAGTCGATCGATAGAACTCTGTAAAAATGAAAATGTTTGCACTGTGAAAGACCCTGTTAAGTGGACGGTTGCACTTTACTTGGGTCACATTGCAATGGTTTAAGAGAAGCAAGATAATGATACTGTCTTTGAATGACTTCAGAGGCTAGTATAGACAGCAGAGGGCCTTGTTGATTTTAATTATCTTCTTCACAATCTTTTCTCAGTGGCATGATGTCTTTCTTGACAAGCAGCTGTTAGAACTGTACAGGCTATATCAAGTATGGATATGCTTTGATTTTGTTCTATTCTCTGTGGTTAGAAGCATTTTCCTGGCCTTGCCTATAGCTCCTTACTGATATGCTACTTATTGATCTTACATGGAAATGTGACAAAAATTAGAAAATAAATTTTCTTTGAAGTGGAACTCACTTCCTATAAACATAATTTTGGCCTCCACTGGTTTTTAGTAGTGAGTGCAAAATAAAATCTGCACAGCGGTTTTTTTGTTTTGTTTTGTTTTTTGTGTTGGAGTCTCACTCTGTCACCCAGGCTAGAGCGCAGTGGTGTACAATCAGGGCCACCACAGCCTTGGCCTGCTGGCCTCAGGCAATCCTTCCACCTTAGCCTTCTAAGTAGCTAGAATTACAGGCATGCACCACCATGCCTGGCTAATGTTTTGATTTATTGTAGAAATGTGTTCTTGCCATGTTGCCCAGGCTGATCTCGAACCCCTGGGCTCAGGCAGTCCTTTTGACTCCACCTCCCAAAGTGCTAGGATTACAGGCGTGAGCCACTATGCTCAGCTTGTACAGCAGTTTTAAAGTGTGCCATTAGTTTATAAATCCCTGGAAAGCAGAGGATATGCCAGTAGGTGATACTAAAAGAAATTCACCCATCATTAGATCTTTCTAATCTGTGGTGGCAATGTGTGAATAATGGGAGGTGTTCCTTGTATGTTTTAGACATCTTACTGTGTCTTTAAGGAATGATTGGCATCTGAATTCAGGCAATGGGTGCTCAGGAGATCTATTTATTTATTTATTTTTTTGCATCAGAGTCTCACTCTGTTACCAAGGCTAGAGTGCAAGGGCACCATCCTGACTCACTGCAGTCTCAACTTGCTAGGCTCAGGCGATTCTTCCACCTCAGCCTCTCAAGTAGCAGGGACTACAACAGTTACGTGCCATCACTCTTGAGTAGGATTTTTTTTTTTTTTTTTTTGCGGGGGTTTAGAGATGAGGTCTTGCCAAGTTGCTCAAGCAGGTCTTGAACTCCTGGGCTCAAGCAGTCTTTATGCTTTGGCCTCCCAAAGAGCTGGGAATATAGGCATGAGCCACTGTTAGCCAGAAAGGTTTCTAAACTCTACAAAGAGCCAGAGATAACATTTATGTAGGGTCTGTAGATTTTGTCGGAGATAGAGTTCCTGTCACCTCCCAAGAATGTCAGTGATTGTGACTTGTAAGTTCTTCAGTTCTGAGCTGGCCGTTATTATTGCAGTGCCGTGTGTTTCATGTTGACATCTGGGTAAAGACATGGTATCATTTGACCCAGCAAAGTTTCTATTTCCTTCTGAAAATTGGAGAACAGCTGCCTTCACTGAATAGTGGTGCTATGGTCCCCGGGACTGTTTAGATAGAAATCAAAGGTGTTCCAAATAAGAAGAACTTCCTGTTTTACAGAAGCAGCTTTCTTCCTTGTCATTTTGTTGAAGGAAAACCGTTTTGACCTCATTCTGTAATACTGGAAGAATGAAAGAGTTACATTCTTTATCATGTTTATAAAATAGTTATTGGAGGGGGGACTATTGAGACAGTATTGTGCTTTATGTTAAACATTAAAAGTGTGGTCCAGTGGGAAGAGTTTCCAGTTGGAGGATCCATTAATATTGGGCATGCTTTATCTCCCAGGGAATGATCAGCAAACACATACTTCTTTTGCCTCAAGGGTGTCTTGAAGAATTGGTTCCACATTCAAGACTCCTGAAGGATGAGTGATGGCATAAGACAGCTAAAGAAACGGAGAGAGTCGTGAATCATCACGAGCAAGAGTGATTCCCTGGACTTTGTCCTTTTTGGCCAGTGGTTGGTGTGGTCTCCTGAGACAGTGACAATTAGGAGAGCAATCTGTTAGGGGAGTCAGTAGAAAACTGAGTCTCTGGAGGGATGTGCTGAGTTTGAAGTGTTTTCCAGACATCCATTTAGAGGTTTTCAACAGGCAGCTGGATATAAAGTCTGAGTGCCTAAATTTGGGGTCATAATGATTTTTGTGAGGCATCAGCATATGGAAAAAGGATAAGAATCTCAGTACTCTCTTCCCAGAAGAATATGCATATGCCTAAAGAGTCCTATACTTTCAAGGGGTTGGTGGATTCCTTGAAACATCAAGTCAGTCCTGAGTTAACTCATTGTTCCCAATGTCAGTTAGAAAACATGCACAGAAAATTTAAGTCATCTTGAATTATTTAGGAATGGTATAAATATTGTAACAACAAGGTTTTAAAACTCATGTGAGGTGTTATGTGTTTTTTCTGAAGGATTGTCTTCTTTTACCAAGAGTATGCCAGTGATAGTGATCTCCCATAAGGTGTACTGTTTCTACAGGAAGGGATTTGTGTAGCGGTCCTGGGATGCACAGGTGGGTTGACTTGAGATCCAAACACATGAGGATGTGTGCATGTTCCAAGCAGTGGAGAACATTGCAGGAATGCTGCACTGAGCCTTGTGTCTGCCTGGCCCAGGGAGGAAGGGACAGCTCCTATATCCATGCCATCTATTATTAACTGGAAAGAGCTCAGATGCATCCGCCCCCCCCTTGGTTTCTGAATGTGAGGGAATGGCAGCATGTGCCCAAAGTGGGATAGGCAAGAATGTCCCCTCTTCAACAAAGGATTGTGAGTTGAGGGCAGAAGACCCATGGAAGCAGAGTAGGACAGACACAGTCAGTACTGTTGTTACAATTCATGGAAAACAGCCAGGGCAAGGTAGAGGGTCCCCTCCTCCAATATGGGCTTTTGAGTGTAGCACCTCCTGGGAGGTACTTTGTCCCCCTCATGCAAGTTATGTGGCTTCAATTTCTTCACCTGCAAAGAAGGAGTGATAATATCTTTTTAAAAACATTAAATTAATCAACTAGTAATGCGGCTACTTTTAGAATGTTTTGGTTGTTAGATTGTGATGAAGATTAAAAGATAGGACAGATGAAGGGTACTACACAGGGGCAGGAAAATAGAGACCAGATATGTTCCCTGCCAGGAGGACTGATGTGGACATTCATAGAGCAGTCCTCTCAAGCCTCCATTTTCAAAAAGGGCCTCCTCTTTTCATATCATAGGCAGGACAATCACATGAATAATGAGCTCTCACACCACAGCCAGACCTGACTGTTCTGGTATGAGCAGAGAGTCCTGGACTGATAATGAGTGAAGTCAGGAGTTTTTGGCAGGCAGTCTGAGGTTTTGGGGGTTTATTTGTCTGTATATTTTGCTATGTAGAACAGAGGAGATGCAGAAGTTGGTTGTCAGAGACAAAGGTAAAACTAAAGCAGATCTAGGGAAAGGAACTGAGATACATAGGAGAGAAAGACTCCTGACCACATTCACATCTCTAGTTCCAGATTAGTTCTACACTCTGCTGGTGAGATGCTCTGTCTGCACTTATGATAAACTCCCCCTTCTGCCTCAGCTTGGATGGCTTTTTATTACCCATGAAGCACTTACTGACGTTTGACTAATACAATGTCCATCTCCAACTAACTCCTCCTTTTCTTACCTCTTCTGTGGAAACTGAAATTGATTCTTCCCTTTCCCAACCTTCTATGCAGCTGTAGTTGCCTATGTAGCACATCTTTGACCAATAATATGTATGAGCAGAAATCTTGGGAAGGGTCCTTTTTAGTAACTTCTTTCATCAAATATGGTTGTATGCAACAGTTATCATGCTGACAGTAGTCCAAAATCAAAACACACTGATTTCCCAAAGATGTCATTTTGCTGCTAACCAAGCCCAGCAACTATCACTTCTCTTGTTAGAATAAAAATTAGCCCCCACACACTGAAGGGTGTGGTCTTCAGTGTAGAAATTCCAAATGGAATCGTTGGCAAAGAAGCATTCTGGGTACCATAAGAGTAAAGCTGACTGCAGACTGGACCTGAGGTGGCCACACCATTGCAGATTTGAGAAGTGTGGGAGAAAGCAGAAAGGGAAAGTAGAAGGGCAGTGGAATAGATTTATAGATTGAATGAAGTGTGTTGGGGAATACAGAAAAGCACCTATACCAAGAAAAACATGAAGAAAAAGCAGGAATGCGACGGTGAGGAGGGTGCCAGTCCAGGAATCTGTTGGTGGCTTGGCCAGGAGGTGGGTGGTGTCAGAACTATGACAAGAACTTGAGGCCACATGAGGGCCTAGAGCAGGAAGAACCAGCTTTTCAAAGACTCGAGGCTGAGGAGGGAAAGCAGTGCTGGGACTGGACAGAGAATTATTAGCAAGAGGTGAAGAGTCACAGGGACCAGGTTTAGGAGAAAGCTGCTAAATGACTATCTTCTTGTCCCACAGATTTGTGTGACATCAAGAGGCTGCTCATGTGTGGAAAAGGTACAAGTGAAGAAATTCTGTCTGAGAAAATGATGTGAAGGTTAGACTCTTTGTATTCCACCAGTCTGCCTGGGTTCGACCTCACCTGTTGCCTATGGAGGGCCTCATGTAGACTTGAACAAGGCACTGAACTTCTCCAGACTGTTTCATCATCTGTCAATGAAGATGGAGAAAAAGGGATGCCTCTGTGAAGAGCGGTAGGAAGGCATATGTGAGTTAATAAGCATCAGAGAGGTGCTGAGCCTCTGGTAGCCCCAAAGCAAGATGGAACTTCTTCAGCCTGGTAGGAGGCGGCTGCAACCGCCTCAATTTGTACCCCTCATGCAAGTGATATGGCTTCCCTTTCTTCGTAGGTAAAGATGTAGTGATGATATCTTTTGAAAAAATTGAAATTAATGAGCTATGGATGTGCCTACTTTGAGAATGTTATTGTTGTTAGATTCTGACGATGATTAGAAGATAGGAAATATGAAGTGAACTGCACAGGGGCTGGGAAGTAGTAAATTCCAATCCAACTTAAGTGTGAGCTATTATGTGTAACCTTCACAGATCCCCACACAGTGTCTGGCATGCATTTAGCACTCACAGAATGTTTGTTGGGAGATAAATGCATTAACTTAGAATTTGCCTCATCTCTTGTCTAGTGATGAAAGCTCTTTGCAAATTTAAGGAGAAATGACTATATACCTGATAATGTTAAGTGCTATATAGGTGTGAATTTAATTCTTTCAGCAGCCTGCCTTACAGAAAACAAACTATTAACTTACTGTTAACTTAAGGAAGGTGAACTACTCACTGAAAGTCACACAGCCCATATTTGATAGAACATTGATTCAACCCTGGCCACTCTGGTGTCTGGGCTCACCAGTGTATTAGCCCCCAACAGCAGATGATATGAAACTAGTACAGATGGAAAAACAAATGTTGAGAGCAAATAAGTAGATTTTCAACAAAAGTACTTAAAGCCTTTTATGTTGGATACCTGTTCTAGCATAGAGTTCTGTTTGACAACACTTTTAAATTCATCCCACAATGATGCTTTAAGTTTGTCCAGTTCCCCAGGAACTTTCTTTTTCTTTCATTCAGAAATGCCTTTTAAAGGATGTCTTTGAGACACTGTAGGGACCAAATAGAACCCTTGTCCTTATGAAAGTACATTAAAAAATCAGCTAACAAAAGGCAGACTAATAGGAGAAAAAGTATATAAATTTAATTAACAGGTATACACGAGGGCCTTCAGAAAGAAGATACAGGGGAAATTGTTCATTTTTATTCTGAGAATCAAACTGTGAACAGCTGTGTAGAATAAAAATGCCTTGTTAGCCTCAATTTCTCTTTGAGAAGTGATTTCTGCTTGCTGCAAAAAAAAAGCAAGAGGAATATTAACATTAATTCCCCAAGATAGCAAATATTTCTTAGAACCTGTGAGGGCTCCTGGCCCATGCAAGTCCCTATGGAGACCAGAGAACATTTGTCCCACAGTCCCTTTTGGTCTGGGAGAAGGCTATCCCAAGCCAGTCTTATCTGATTTGTAAAGTCCCTGGAGGACATGGGCTTGTCTTTTGTTTTGTTTTCTTTTTTTTTTTTTTTTTTTAAAGATGTGGGGTACCATTCAGGGTTAGGTATATGAATGTTCATTATGCAGATACTCTTGTTGATAAGGTAGCCTCTCCCTCCCGGCAGTTTCCCTCAACTATCAATCTCTTTTGTTTTCTTATACAGGTATACCTCAGATTATTTTGAAAGTTTGGTTCTAGGCCACAGTAATAAATCAATTACTGCAATAAAGTGAATATCACAATAAGACACATGAATTTTCTGATTTCCTAGTGCACATAGAAGTTATATTTATGTTGACACTCTATACCATAATCTATAAAGCATACAATAGCATGTCTAAAAATACTGCAATAGCATGTCTTATTTAAAGAAAAATACTGTATTAATAAAAATGCTATTGATAATCTACTTGCACCTTCAGTGAATCATGTTTTTGGTGGTGGGGGAGGTCTTGCCTTCGTGTTGATGCCTACAGACTGCTAGGATGGTGGTGGCTGAAGGCAGGGTGGCTGCAGCAATTTCTCAAAATAAGACAACAATAAAGGTTGCTACATCAATTGACTCTTCCTTTCATGAAAGATTTACCTGTGCCATGTGATGCTGTTTTGGTAGCATTTAACCCAGAGCAGAACTTTCAGTATTGGAGTGAATCCTCTCACACTCTACTGCTGCTTTATCAATTAAGCTTATGTGATATTCTCAATTTTATTATTCTTTGTCCTTTCCATTATGTTCACAGCATCCTCAGCAGAGGTAGAGTCCATCTCAGAAATTACTTTCTTTGCTCATCCATAAGGAGCAATTCCTCAACCACTAAATTTCATCAGGAGATTACAGCAATTCAATGACATCTTCAGGCTCCACTTCTAATTATACTTCTCTTGCCACATCTGCAGTTACCTCCTCTATCACAGTCCCAAAACCCCTAAAGTTTTCCATAAGGTTTAGAATGAATGTCATCCTGCTAATGCTGATATTTTGACCTCCTTCTTTGGATCACTGGTGTTCTGTTTTTGTTTTTTTGGTTTTTTTTTGAGTTGGAGTCTCACTCTGTACTCCAGGCTGGAGTGCAGCAGTGGCACACTTACGGCCACCCCAGCGTCGACCTGCTGGGCTCAGGTGATCTTTCTACCTCAGTCTTTCAAGTAGCTAGAAATACAGGTGCATGCTACCACGCCTGGCTGATTTTTTGCTTTATCACAGAGATGAGGTCTCACCAAGTTGCCCAGGCTGTCCTCGAACTGGTGGGCTCAGGCATCCCCTCACCTCGGCCTCCCAAAGTGCTGGAATTACAAGTTTGAGTCACCGTGCCCAACATCACTAATGTTCTTAATGTCATCCAGAATGGTGAATCCTTTCCAAAAGGTTTTCAAATTGTTTCAAAATCAAAACATCAAAGAAATAACTATGTGTGGCAGATGTAGCCCTACAAAATGTCTGTCTTCATTAATAAGACTTGAAAGTCAAAATTACTCCTTGATTCATGGACTGCAAAGGGGATATTTTGTTAGCAGGCATGACAGCAACATGAATCCCCTGTACATCTCCATCAGAGCCCTTGGCTGACCAGGTGCCTTGTCAATGAGCATATTCAGCAAACCATGATGTAAAAAAATGTGCTGTCACCAGGCTTTGCTCTTTCATCGATAAGAGCACAGGCAGAGTAGAGTTAGCATAATTCTTAAGTGCTTTAGGGTTTTTAGAATGCTAACAAAGCATTGGCTCAGCTTAAAGGCATCTGCCGCATTAGTTTCAAACAAGAGTCAGCCTATTCTTTTTTTTTTTTTTGAGTTGGAGTCTCACTCTGTTGCCCAGATTGGAGTGCAGTGGTCGCTCCTGGCCACCGCAACCTTGACCTGCTAGGCTCCAGCGATCCTTCTGCCTTAGCATTCCAAGTTGCTGGAACTACAGGCGCGTGCTACCACACCTGGCTCATTTTGATTTATTGTAGAGATGAGGTCTCGCCAAGTTGGCCAGGGGAGTCTCGAACCTGCGGGCTCAGGCAACCACTCATCTCAGCCTCCCAGCGGCGTGGGATTACAGGCTGAGACACCAAGCCTGGCCAGCCTATTCTTTAAAACGTTAAAGGCAGGCACTGACTTCTGTCTAGCTATGAAAGTCCTAGACAGCATCAGCTTTCAATAGAAAGCTGTTTTGTCTACCGTGAAAATCTGTTGTTCAGTGTAACCACCTTAATCAGTGATGTCAATTAGTTCTTCGGGAATTTGCCGCTGCTCCTCCATCAGCACTTGCCCGTTTCACCCTGCCCATTTACATTATAAAGATGGCATCTTTCCTTAAACCTCATGAACCTACCTCTGCAACTTCACATTTTTCCTCTGCAGCTTCCTCACATCTCTCAGCCATCACAGAAGTGAAGAGAGTTATGGACTTGCTCTGGATTAGGCTTTGGCTTTAGTAAATGTGGTAGCTGCTTTGGACTTTTCTCCAAAGCACTCCAACTTTCTCCATGTTAGCAATAAGACTGCTTTGCTTTCTTATCATTCATGTCTCCACCAGAGTAGCACTTTTCATTTCTTTCTTCAGGAACTTTTACTTTGCATTCACAGCTTGGCCAGCTGTTTGATACAAGAGACCTGGCTTTCAGCCCATCTCAACTTTTGACATGCTTTCTTCAGTAAGTTTCATCATTTCTGATTTTTGATTTAAAATAAAAGACGTGTGACTCTTTTATTGAACACTTAAAGGCCCTTGTACTGTTATTAACTGGCCTAGTTTCAATATTGTGTCATGCAAAAGAGGGAGAAAGAGATGGGGAACGTAGGAGCAGTCAGAACATGTACAACATTCACTGATTAAGTTTGCCATCTTCCACAGACATGATTCATGGCACCCCACCAATTACAATAGTAACATCAAGATCAC
This sequence comes from Carlito syrichta, assembly GCF_000164805.1. Lineage (NCBI taxonomy): Eukaryota > Metazoa > Chordata > Mammalia > Primates > Tarsiidae > Carlito > Carlito syrichta. The sequence continues at coordinate 31,193 of NW_007249250.1, read as the reverse complement.
TGATCATCAATCAACATAACAGATATAATAATATTTCAAGCCGGGCTCGGTGGCTCAGCCTGTAATCCTGCGCTTTGGGAGACTGAGGTGAGTAGATTGCTTGAGCCCGCAGGTTCGAGACTCACCTGGGCAACTTGGCAAGACCTCATCTCTACAGTAAGTCAAAAAATCAGCCGGGCGTGGTAGCGCATGCCTGTAGTTCCAGCTACTTGGAAGGCTGAGGCGGAAGGATCACTGGAGCCCAGCAGGTCGAGGCCGCGGTGGCAGGGAGCGGCCACTGCACTCTAGCCTGGGTGACAGAGTGAGACTCCAACTCAAAAATAATAATATTTCAAACAGTTTGAAATATTGTGAAAATTACCAGCATGTGACATGGAGTCACGAAGTGAGCATGAGCTGTTAGGAAAATTGTGCCAAGTAACTTGCTTGTTGCCAGGTTGCCACAAACCTTCAGTTCATAAACAACACAGTATCTATAAAGTACAAGAAGGCACAATGCAAAAAACCAAGGTATGCGTGTATTCTTCACCATGCCTGGCAGAATTGTTGCTCAGTAAATGCATGCTGAGGGGGTGAGTGATGAACAAATACATGAAGGAATGAGCAGACCACATTTACGTGCCTTCATTCTACAAACATTGAGTACTTCCTCTGGGCTTGGTTCTATACCTTTCAGAATCAGAACAGCCATTGTCCTCAAAAACCTAAAAGTGTAGTTAAAAAAAAAATACAGGTAAAATTCACGTCCAACTGCCCTCAGAGGGTGCTCACTAATACAAGTAACAGCATCTCTCTGCTCTACCTGTGTCCACATAGATCTAGCAAAAACATTGGTTTTCACCTGCATACTACGTCAAATCATTTGCCATGTCTAGGAAAGCACCATCTTAGCTCTGACAACCAGCTCTGGGAAACCAGTTGGAATGTTGACCCTGTGGAGTCATGTTCATTAGGGTCTCCTACGTAGTCCATGAGTCTCCCTGGCATTTCCTCTTCATGCTGACCTGGAGTTGCTGCTGCCTCTGGGCTTCCTCCCTCCGGGCTTCCAGCTTCCATTGGGTCTACTTTCGTTTGACCTATAGTTCTTCTAAGAACTGTTCCCATTTCCTCTGTTTTCCTGTGGGGTCCACACAAAGGCAGGGTGAACCATTTAGGTCAAAAAATCAAGTCATTTCTTGTCTCTTAGTCACACCCTGGTCTGACACATGCTATGCTACTTAGTGCATTCACCTTAGAGAATGTCATAAACTTCCTGGCCTTCTGTTCCCCAGACTGTAAAATTTAGATAACATTAGTGCCTCACTCAGAATGTTGTGAGGATGAGATGTGATTGTGTAGAGTGCTTAGCATAGCACCTGACATGACAGCTCCATAAATGTTTGCTCTTCTTATATTGTCACTTAAAATCAGTATTCAACAGTACTGGCACATGGAAATGAAAATGGAGATTACTGTAGTAACAGGCAGAATAACAGCTTGTAAACACTAATTATTAATATAAAGTCATAGCATGGTTCTGATAGCAGAGGGCAATTTAAGTAATACTTGTAGTCTTAAGTTCACTTTTTTTTTTAGTAATATGGTATAATTGAAGTGTATAGTTTTCAATTCCAAATGAAAAAAAGCCAGCCTGCATTATGAAGGGGTATTTTGAGCAAGGCTGATTCAAACATATATTTGAAAGTCTTTAAGCTTAAAAAATGATTCAAAATGAATCATTAAACATTCTACCTTAAGCATAAACTGATAAAGCAAGAGTATATATGCATGTATGTATTTATTTTGGAAACAGTTTTACTCTGTTTTGCACCATGCCTGCCCAGCAAGTGAAGCGTGAATGAGAAAGACACCCATTAAACATTTGTTACTTTTTCAAGTAAACTTAGTGTTTATTAGATACATGGTACTGTTATTAAATCTCCAGGTCTTTTCCTTGGAGAGAGATATGGTTTCTCTTAGTGTGAACATTTCAGAAACAAGCAGTGTTTAGTTGCAGTAGAAATTAATTTGGATAATAAACCCAATTGAGGTGAGTTTTGAATAGGAGAGGCAGACATCTGGGAATTCAGCTGCTTCAGAAGAGTAAGGTCATGAACATGAATTTCCTAAAAGGTACCTCAAGAACACATTTTCTCTCTCCTGCCAGCACTTTACATTAAGGAGGTAATAAGAAATAGTCAGAAGATTTACATACAAGAATATTTGCTGGGTAAGGTGGCTCCTGCCTGAAATCCCAACAACTTAAGATACTGAGGCAGGAGAATCACTGAGACCAGGAGTTTGATACCAGCCTGGGCAAAACAGCGAGACCTTGCCTTTATGAAAAAATTTAAAATTTAAAATGAAAATAATAAACATGTAAAATTTAGAAAAAGAATATCATGTGATTGTAGTAGGGAGATTTTGAGTAAGCTGTATATTCGGTGTGGGAAATTGTACAATAAATTATAACAACTTGATGGAATACAATTTGTCACTAAAAATCACATTTTCAATGATAATTTAATGACATTGCAAAGTATAGCATATTCTTAAGTGAAAATAGTATGCATCTCTAAAAAAGTGTATCTGTACAAAAGGAAAAGACTCTTGACTTTTCAACATAAAAGCAACACCATCATCACATTCTGAAAATCAAGTGTCCAGTTTCCCAAGGCACTGGTAATATTTAAAAGCCCCCAGAGCAACTTGGGTTGACATCACTGTCTTACTTAGGTAATCAAATTATTCACTCCTGAAGTAGTCCATGGGTCCCAAGGAAATAGGAGTTGTTGTAAAGGGAATATCCCAGGCTGACTCAGGTGAGCTGATCCTGCACTCCTTGTTTCTTCATTTCTGTGTAGTGCCACTTGTGTGTGACAAGGAATTCATTAGTGCCACTTTTCTCCAGGGCCAAAAGTCAAAATCCATTCTATATGGTTTTATATATTTACAGAAAAATATTAAAATACTAACTGCTGGTGATAATATTTATGGTTTTTATTTTCTTTTTCTTACTTTCTCTTTAAGTTCTTTATCATAGACATGTTTTTTATCCAAAACAAATTATTTAAGACATGAAATATCTGTTTTTCCTAATCAACCTCCAATATAGAGACCCCCAAAATTAGAATAATAAATGCAAAGTCATTAGGTAAATGGTACTGACTTTTAAAACTTGGTTTGTTCTTTGAAAAGAACATTAAAATGAAGGAAAGGGGGGAGATGTTTTATTTAATGGTGATTTTATATTTATATTTTATTTATGTGTTAATAAGTTATTCTTCTTGAAACTCAAAAAAATATAAAGTAAGCAAAGCTCTATATGAAAAAACAGAGTTTGCTACTTATTTTGTAAATTGAAATGGTAGATTAATAGTACTATTTTGCTACTCATTTTGTAAATTAAATGATAGATTAATCACTAGAGGTCAGATACACAGAAAAGTCAAATAACTCATTTATCCTGATTAAGTTTATTCATAGTTATTATCAAGGGAATTGTAGATTCACAGAAGGCTGGAAGGTAAAAACCCTTCAAAGTCATAACATCTGATAGCCCTTTTCAAAGTGAAGGTCACTGAGATACAGAGTGGAAAGCATGGACCAAAGTCACAGAACTGATAGGGACAAAGTTAATACTATTATCTACCTATCTGGCTCTCAACCCTTCCTTCCACCCATGGTCAGACACCCTTCCAGTTTGTGCAGGTTTTCATTGTGAATGGTGAGGTCACCACGTGCTCAAGTGGACAATGAGATTCTGAGGACAGATTTGGGTGGTGTCTGTGACCCCACCCACTGAATACCAATCCTGTACTTTCCACAGTCTGTGGAGGGTACTGGAATGCTGTCTGGACTCACAGCCTCCTGCCATGACTGCATGCCTGCCCTGAATATGGCCCCGGAGAAAGGTGACACTAATGAATTATTTGTTACACAAGTGAGACTACACAGAGGTGAAAAAATAAACTGCAGAATTAGCTCACCTGAGTCAACCTGGGATGTTCCCTTTACAACAACTCCTATTTCCTTGGGACTGCAGACTACTTCAGGAGTGAATAATTTGGTTACCTGGGTAAGGCAGTGATGTCAATCCAAGCCGCTCATTAGAGTCACTTGGGGGCTTTTTAATGTTACCGATGTCCTGGGAAACTGAAAACTGAATACTTGAGGGTACTAAGGAATTTCTGTTGATTTTCAGAGTGTGGTGATGGTGTTGTTTTTATGTTGAAAAGTCAAGATTCTCTGCCATTTTTAGAGATACACAATGAAATACTACAAATAAAATTATATGGCTAGTATGCTTCAAAATAATCCCAGAGTCAGAGAAAGTGGATAGGGGACCAGATGCAACAACACTGGTTACGTTTTGACAACTGTTGAGCTGCATAGTGTGTAGATGAAGGTCCTTCTATTATTCTCTACTTTTATATATGTTTGACATTTCCCATAATAAAAAGTTTTAAAAATATACCTACCAATGTCTAGGTCCCACCCCAGGGTTGAGAACCAACAGAGGCAGAGATTAGCAACATATAGCATTTGCAGTTCCATGTCCCTCTTCAAGGCATTTTAGACACAGCCAATCCATTACATCATCTTTTCATTGTAAAACTTCAAAATTCTTCTCAATACTGATTTGGGGACTGCAGTTGATGTTTAATCAGAGTTATAGGGCAGATTATAGGCTATCTTTGCACATGGGCAAATGTGACAGAAATTGCCAGTTGTCCCTCAATATCCATTTTTTCTTTCTTGGTAGTAGAAATCATGGTCCTGAGACCAATGAGAACAAGTCCTCTATGTCCCAGCATCCTTGCAAACAGGTGTGACCATGTGATTACTAGTGAAAGGGATTTAAAGGACCCTTTTAATCATAAACAACATATCAACAATCATTTTATCAACTTTCACTTTCTTATCATGATTCTTTCTAACCCACTGTGAGATTGTGATAAAAGAAGAATATATATTTGGTCTTTACCATAGTTCCTGGCATACAACTCCTAAAACACTTATAATTTCCTGAGTGATAATGGTGAGAGAAGCATCTTCTGTAATAATGACACAAGAGCTTCTGAGATCCTTGGAATCGCCAGAGGGTTGTGAATGTCTGCAATAGTTTGTCCCCTCGAATGTGTGTCCCCTCAAAACCTCATGTTGAAAGGCAATACTCGGTGTGGCAGCAGTAGGAGGTGGGGCCTAGTAGGAGTTTTTGGGTCATGGACCAGATGAGTCATGAATTGATTAATGCACTCCTTTGTGTAAATGAATTCTCACTCTCATTAGTTTCAGAGAGAGCTTATTCTTTAAAAGATCCTGGCACCTTCCTGCTCACACTATCTCTGGCTTCCTCTCTGACTATGTGATTTCCACACACATCAGCTCCCCTTTGCCTTCCTCCATGAGTGGAAGCAACCTGAGGCCCACACCAGACACCCAGTTTTGAACCTTCTAGCCAGCAGAACTCTGAGTTAAATATAAACCTATTTTCTTTATCAAAAACCCAGACTCAAGTATTTGTTTACAACAGTACTAAATGAACTAAGATGATATCTTTTATATGCTAATACAATGGGTGGTGGCATAGATGACTTTAGGATGGAGGCTGGCTATCAGAAAGACCAAGGTATAATTAGAGACTTGGAACTTTCAGTCCTATACTCCAACATTCATGGAGGAGAAAAGTGTTAGAAATTTACTTAATCGCCAGTAACCAATGATTTAATCAATCTTGCCTACTTGGTAAAGCCTTCCTAAAACCCTACATGATAGGATTTAGAGAACTTAAATATTGTTGAACACATTGAAGTGCAGTGTCGGTGACCAGCACTGACCAAGGGTGGATTAGGACCCGCACCAGAGAATCTGGACAGCGAGAAGACCACTCGGAGGCAGTTCTTCTGGGAACAGTCTGATCAGGACTGGAGCCGATTTTATTCAAACCTTTTCCAACTTATATACCATTTTCTATACCCTCCAGCAATGTGATAATCACTCACTGGGGGCGTACAAGTTTCGTGCTTTACAAACTATGCATCACAAGACCACCACGAGATCTGCAATTTCCAAGCAAACAATTCGAATTCCATGATGCCTGCTGTGCTTACATTAAGGTCACAGGTGCACAATTTCAATACAAATTGTTCAAAGTGTTTTCCATAATGTTCAATGAATCATTCATATTATACTCTTTGCTCTAGACCCTGATTAATACAAAAAACTTTCCTGAGTTAACTCTAGGTTCAATCCAAGTTCACTGATTCCCAATATTTTTAACAATTAATATTATCAACTTAACACTATACTATAATCTATAAGTTTAGTTAAATGACTTAACTGTCAGTTATACTATTAACCTATTATGATTTAACGTAATGCCTTATAACTCAGTTAAAACTTATTCTTAAACTACCAAACTTTACTATAATTCATACGTTTCATATGTCTAAACTTTAATTTTCATATGATCTAGTTATTGGACTTTAATACTATGCTATATCCTATTAAGCTAATACCTTATCGTTAATTCTTTTATAAATAGTATAGTAACTATTATACTTGAATAATGTAGCAAAAGGAAACAAAACAGCAAGCATAGATTTACGCAGCTATGAGTGTATATGTATATATTTTATCCTAACAAGTCTACTCTAAAAATCAAATAGTAGCTGTCACACTCTTGAACAAGGAAATGCAGGGCTGCCAAGATGGCAGCCATGGGCTGAAGCAGACAGAGTTTCGGTAATTAATGAAACAAAAGAAAACGTTCTACCTGGCTAGGGGCAGGGCGACAAAACTATCATGGTAATTTAGTTTCTAATCTTAGCCCTAGGGGAAACAGCTTTCGGGAACAAGAGCTGACTACCCAGTC
>NW_007249250.1:9169-24251 GCF_000164805.1 Carlito syrichta | reverse complement strand
GCACTTTCCATCAGGTGTATTGAGATTTACTTATAAGTTTTACTGCCATGTATGCACACTGGTCACTAATCACACGCCAATATTATAGGTATAACTGATATCCTATGTCAGAGGCGATCTTCCAGATGGGCCTTTACAGGCCTCAGCCATGTAGCTATAGATGTTGGCTCCCAACATGCTAGTATGGTGGCACACTCAGAAAGAGCATGGAAGCTGAGTCCTTTCTCCCATACCTTTCCCTATGAATCTCTCCCATTTGACTATTAGGAGTTTCATTCTTTATAATAAGGATCTTCTTCCTGAGTATGAATCATTCTAGAAAATTAGTGAATCTACAGATGATGTTGTGGGAACCTCCAATTTAGAGCCCTTAAGTTAGAAGCACAGGAGGCCCAAGACTTTAAGTATAAAAAGCCCAGTCATCTGAAGTGGGGTCAGTCCAGTGGGGCTGATCCTCTCACTTGTGGAATCTACTGCTAACTTCATGTAGAGAGTTTCAGAATTGAACCAAAGGACACCCAGGTAGTGTTGGAGAGTTAGTTGGTTTGAGGAAAAAAACATACATTTGGTGTCAGAAGTGTTGTGAGTAGAAGTAGATCACCCACCCACCCACCAAGTACAGATTACTTGAAAACCTAAATAAATATGACTTGTGCCTACATCCTCAGAACCTGACGCAGAGCCTGACCACTGTGACAACTGATTAAAGGGCAAATGTCCCTAGTTCACACTTTCGTGGAGATAGATTCAGATGCTCCAATGCTGCTCTGGATAATGAACTATCACTTGGTTGCATAATGGAGTCAGTAATCTACGATGGGCCTGACTCCACCAGTCCCATGTCACATATGGATTCTACACACATACCTGCACACAACACACGCTACAGATACACACAAACCATCCATACACACAAACACCCCTTCCATATACACACCCTTAGACACACATGCATCCTTCACTCACATGCGCATCCTTAGATACACCCCCCATCAGGATACACACACACACTTACACTCATGTCCATAATTAATTCACACATACCCACATACCATAAATACATCTTTATATGCACACTCCACATATGTAGTAATTTATAGTAAACCAGTTCAAGTACACATTACAGACAGTCACAGATTACACATCACACACATTGCATACACACATGCTGTACACAGAGTTTCCATTAATCATTCACATACAGTAAACACACACATTCAAACCACCAATAAACACACACACATAGCCTGGATTACATTCATCACACACATATTAGACATGTATTGTGACTTTAAGCACATACACATGCAACACACACACCTTTGACACTTGTGGTGTGGTCTACACACACACATGCACACATATGCAGTAGAGCCTCCTGACACTCTCAGTCCCTCTGGCCATGAGCAGCATCTCTAAAATCTGCTCCTAACCAATGAGAATGGCCCATAGCATTCTCATGGCCCAGGGCAGTACTGCCCTGGTGGCCTGGTCATACGAATGAATTATTAACATGATTGCAGGAGACAGTTATTGTGGAAGTGGGTTCCTGATAGAAGGATGAGTTCCTCCCCTTCTCTCTCTCTTTCATGTTCTCTTGCCCTTCCACCATTATCTAAGAGATGACACAGCCAAAGGCCCTCACAAATAATGGACTCCTCAGCCTCCAGAACTGTTAGAAATAAATTTATTTTCTCTATAAATTTCCCAGTTGTGATATTCTGTTACAGCAACACAAAGTGGACAAAAACAGGAGGCCAGATTTGAAGTGCAATTATCGGTTCATCTGGCTCCAGGCTTGAGTCACTCCACCCACAATGATTCTCAGGGCTATTCCTTCTAAAACTTTCCTTTGATCAGATTATGATTCTTTATCACTGAAATCTCCAGTTCACTGATTCATGTACCTACTCCCTTTATGTGTACCTATTCAGCTCAGCACAGTTTCAGGTTTTGGGGCTACAGAGCTAGGCTAACCATACAGCCACTCCTAACTCTAAAACTCAACTTGGCAATTGCCAGACTTGGTTTATACTGAGTGCAAACGTCTTAGCCTGGTCTCGTAACTGCCTTAAGGTTGCCAGTCACCCACCTTTTCCATTTCAGCTGCATCTTGCCCTGCCTCAGATAAATTTCCCCAGTACATACTCCAAAAAAAAAAAAAAGCCATCCAGACATAAATATCCTAACCACAGTCATGAGAAGACCTGCACATTTCTACCTAATGTTCGAGGGTACAATAAACAAGAGTTGGTTGACATGATACTCAGCATGTGTAGCTCAAAGTGGCAGCTGTGCCACCAGTGCCTCATAGACAATTGCTCACAACAGGTTGCGCCTCGGAGAAGTAGCAGGTTACTAGACTTGCTGTGGGCAAGAGTAAGAGTAACAGGACACCTGTTTCCTATTGTTGCACAATGGGCTCACCTAAGAACTTTACTGTTTAATGATTTAAGCTTCGGCCTCAAATTTTTGCTAACAGTGTCCACTCATACTAATAAGGTTATAAACTCTCCACTGGCAGCTTCTCTCTTGGTTCTCCTCCTCCTTCTTTGAATATTCTTTCTTGGACAGTGGCAAATCTTTCATCTTTCATATATGTCAGGGTAAGCCAGTACCCCCTTGACCTTCTGATGTCTGCCCATGACTCATTTCTCCATGCACACTATCCCTGGGAATGAGTTCACACACCCACAGCTTCAGGTACTACAGGCCTGCTCTAGGCCAAGCCTCAGCCATTCACAGATCTCTTTCTCTCTGGCCCCTCTGTTTCTTGGGAATCTTTATATCCATATCAATTATGTCAGAAATTGCAAACCCAAGTTACTCCAGGGCCAGCAAAGTATCAAGTGCCACGTATGCTGGAAACCACAGTACAGACTTGATGATAAATGACAACTAATTCCCCATCTTAGTGTCCAAGATACAATATGGCAGTGGTTCTCAAAATGTGAGTCCTAGACCAGCTGCACTGCATCAACTGGACACTTGTTAGAGATGCATACCTCCAGTCATATTGATTCAGAACCACTACAGTGGAGAGTGTTGGGCCAGGAAGCATTAGGGCTTGTGGCATATTAAGAAATGGAGGCCTTGTTTAAATGGCAAGCCACCACTAAGCTTCAGTCATATGGGAATGGATTTTATGTGTTCCTCCTTGACTAACTCCAGATTCATTAAAAATGGCATTCAGAGATTTCTATAAACTGTTTCCAAACCTATCTCTCTACCTGCATGTCCCACTGATTATGATTTGCCTTCAACACTGTCATACCTCTGGGCCCTTTATTTCACTTACAGTCACTATTTCTACATGCTTTAAATAGAATCGCTTACGTTTTTCACAGTAAAACTCCTTGAGGATATACTGTTATTATCTCAGTCACAAAGAAGAAAAAATGCTTGCCCAATTTCCAGAACAGGATTCACACTGAGGCAGCCTGGCTATAATCTGGGCTCTCAGCCACTATTCTGTGCTGCCTCTGACTCCAGAGTTTGTTCCCCAGAAAGACAGAAAAATGCACAGCAATTATCCAACATAATGGGAAGTGGTATCGGAGCACCAGGGAGGGGCCCATACAGAGCCCCTCCCCATGCTATGAACTTTACAATAGGCTGAGATCATGGTTGATTCATAGTTGCTGTATCCCAGTTCATAGCCCATTTGCTAGAGCACAGAATGCTATGTAACTGAGCAAATGTCCAAAATTTCAGAATATCTGTCTCTAAATTCTATAATCTTGGGATCTGGATAAAATGAGGCTATGGACTAACAGGAATTTGTATAAAAAGTTCAAATGGAGTTAAGAGTCCTTCATTTAGCTGGGTGTGGTGGCTAACATCTGTAATCCCAGCACTTTGGGAGGCGGAGGTGAGAGGATTGTCTGAGTCCAGGGATTCAAGACCTGCCTGGGAAACCTGGTGATACCTCATTTCTACTATAAATAAATAAATAAAGCAAGCAAGCAAGCAAGCAAGCTGTACATGGTAGCGAACACCTATGGTTCCAGCTACTTGGAAGACTGAGGTGGAAGTAACACCTGAGCCCTGCAGGTCGAGGCTGTGGTGGCAGTGAGCATCCACTGTTCTGTAGCCAGGGCAACAAAGTGAGACTCTTACTCAAAAAAAAAGAGTCCTTCATTTGGACTCATTGGAAAAAAATGCCAGACTTAGTAAAGCACTTGATGTGTTGACCATCTGCATCCATATAGACTCGTCAATAGCTATGACTTGTCTCATTTGACAGACGTAGAAACTGATAATCAGAGAGGCTATTAAACCCGCTCCAAGGCACTTACCTACTAAATAATAAATCCAAGGTTGAAACCAAGTTCTGTCTGACTCCAAAGTTTTGAATTATGCCAAACAGCCTACCAGTGATTATGATGATGGTGATAATGATTTTCAAATTATTTCCCATTATGAACACTACAATACCTGAGATTTCTTAGCCAAAATGCAAGACCTGACAAAACTGACAGCAAATCACAATAGGGACAATTCTGAAGACTCTAATTCCTCTCTGGGGCTTAGCTACACAGCTTGCATCCTGATTAGGAGAGGCAAAGCATAAAGCCACATGGGGATGTTGCTGGTAACCTGGAAACCACACAACTCAGGGGCAAAAACATCATGCTTTCTCCAGCCTGAATTTCCTTCACACTACTTTTCCCACATCTGCGAATAAAAGTGTAAGACAGAAATGCCTCACTGTCATTAGAAAATCTGAAACTGTGTTAAACACTTCTAGATGTTTTGATGGAGTCTTAGGAAACTTCCCAATCTAGACCAAGATCATGAATTAGGGACTGGAAAGAATGATACTTGTGTAAACATTTCAGGTTTCTGTCTAGGGCAATCCCACATCCAATATAGAAAATCCATCTAGTACTACTGTACAATTAAGTCTCTGAGAATGATAGGGTGTTCACCACTTCGCAACTCAATCATTCTCAGAGACTTAATTATACTTCTGAAACCTGCCCACCTTTCCTCTTCAAGGATAACTTACACAAAATGGGCCAAACACCTAACATTCTAATAGTATCCCACAGCTAGTCAACAGCACCACCACCACCTCTATCTTCTGTTCCTCAAGAATATAGCCAAGAGGAGAATTTGAAGGAGCCAATCCTTCAAGGTGACTGCCAGGTGTTCATTTACTTACCTACTGTGGCTTCCAAGCTCACATCAGTGGTGCCTGCCTAGGGAGCTCAGGCATGTCATGAGTGCTCACTGTTGTGGCTGCCAGGGAAAACTTTGTAGAGTTCGCCAGCAGACTACGCACACACAGTATGTAAGGGAGCTCCGGGGACCTCAGTAGAGATGACAGAGACCTAAGGGCATTCCTGGAGCACTACCATGACAGACCTTAGACATGTCCTCAGATTCTGTAGTATTCTGAAGAATTAAGTACCCGTTCACTCTTCTCTGACCCCCAAGCGGCTGCACCAACTGCCAGAATATTCAAGCAGTAGGAGGGAAAGCCATTCCAGCAGGCATGGAGCTCTCCTTTACAGCTGGCCTCTTCTTCCCACCAACTTTCAGGAGGTATTTTTAAGTGTCCATGGCTTTATCAAAATCCTATTGTAAGTTTTGGCCATGAAAGGATTTTCTTTTAAAAAAATTTTTTTGATTTTTAATTTTTTACATTGTATATACTTTATTTTAAAGATGTGGGGTACAATTCAAGATTAGTTATAGAAGTGGCCATTGTATAGGTAAAGTTTGGGCCTCCCTTTGGTCCCCACTTTGCCTGGTTTAAGATCAGGTACCCTTATTGATATTGTGTCCCCACCCCATCCAGGCAGAATCCCGCTACTGCCAATCCCTTTCTTACGGTATTATGGGAAATGATCAGGGTCCACTTATGAGTGAGAACATAAGGAACTTTGCTCTTTGTTTCTGTGATAAATCACTGCGTGTTATACACTCTAAATCTATACAAGTTGCTTCAATGGCCATATGGTTGCCCTTCTTCATGTCTGCATAATATTCTATCATGGATATGTGCCACATTTTTTCAATCCAGTCGAGTTTTGATGTGTAGCACGATTGGTTCCATTTTTTTGCTATTGTGAATGGTGCTGCAATAAACATGCATATGCAGGTATCTTTTTTGTGGAATGGTTTCAGTTCCTCTGGATATATTCCCAGTAGGGGGATTGCTGGACCATATGGAAGGTCAGTTTCTAGTTCTTTTAGAAATTGCCCTACTGTTTTCCATAGAGGTTGAACTAGTTTGCAATCCCACCAACAGTGTAGAAGCATTCCCTTTTCTCCACATCCTCACCAGCATCTGTTGTTTGTTGTATTAATGATGGCCATTCTTACTGGGGTTAGATGGTATCTCAATGTGGTTTTGATTTCTCTGACAATTAGTGAGGCTGAGCACTTTCTTATATGTCTGTTGAATACCCGTCTATCTTATTTTGAGAAGTGTCTGTTGATATCTTCTGCCCACTTTTTAACGAGGCTGTTTGTTTTTTTTTTCCTTTCAGCATGTTTGAGTTCCTTGTAGATCCTGAATGTTAGACTTTGTCAGATATACAGTTGGAAAATATTTTTTCCCATTCTGTATGCTGCCTTCCCTCTCTCTTGGTGGTTTCTTTTGCTTTGCAGAAACTTTTCAATTTGATGAGGTCCAACTTGTCTATCTTAACTCTTATGGCATGGACATCTGGAATTTTGATAAGGAATTGGTTCTATTCCAATTTTCCTAAGGGTGACTCCTTCATTTTCTAAGGTTTTTAATGTTTGAGATTTTATGTTTAGGTTTTTGATCCATTTGGAATTGATTTTTGTGTATTGTGATAGGTTTGGGTCCTGTTTCATTCTTCTGCATATGGCCAGTTAGTTTTATCAGTACCATTTATTGAACAGGTAAACTTTTTATAGCTTCTAGCTTATTTTTTCTGATATTAAAGTATTAAAGTTGCAACTCCTGTTTTTTTTTGTTTTTGTTTTAATCCACCTGAAAGTCTGTTTTGCATCCTTTAACTTTGAGTCTGTGGATATCCTTTGTAGTGAGGTGTGCGTCTTGGAGGCAGCATATTGTTGGGTGCTGCTTTTTCGTCCAATTTGTCATTCTGTGTCTTATCAGTGGTACATTTAGTCAGTTCACATTCAGGCTGACTATTGAAATATGAGAGTTTATCCCTGTCATGAAGCTCTTGTAAAGTTTTTATGTTTGTTTTCTTTTAACTTTTGTGTTGATGTATGTAAGTGTTTTCAAGTTTGTAGTTGCAGTGCATTCTCTGTTGATTCTGTGGTTTTCTGTTCTCTCAGGAAGTGTGTAATCATTCTGGTTTTTGTTTTTGTTTTGTTTTTTCTCTGTGTTTAATACCTTCTTAAGCTTCTCTTGTAGAGCTGGTCTGGAAGCAGAATAATCTCTTAGGGATTGGATGTCTGGGAAGAACTTTTAATTATCTGTCACTGATGAAGCTTAGCTTAGCTGGGTAGAAAATTTTTGTTTGAAATTGTTTGTCTCTGAGAACTTTGGAGATTGGAGTCCAGCCTCTTCTGAGATTGTGGTTCACCTGCAGATAGGTCTGCTCCAATTCTGCTGATCTTCCTCAGTAGGTATTCTGACCTTTTTCTTTCACTGCTTTTAGGAATTTTTCTTTTATACCTACTTTGTGTAAGCATATTACTATGTGTCTGGGAGTTGGTCTTCTCATTTGATGCCTTGCAAACATTCTCTGAATTTCTTGAGTTTGAATGGTCATGTGTCTGATAAGGAAAGTTTTCTTGGATAACCTTGTGCAATGTTTGTTCCAAGGTGTTCTCTGTGGTCCATTCTGCCTCAGGATGCTGATCAGGCACAAGTTTGGCCTCTTAATATAGTAGCATATCTCTTGGAAGCCTTGTTCTGTCTTCTTAAGCTTCCTTTCTATATTTTTAACAGTTTGGGTTAGTTCCATATTCAAGCTCTGAGATTCATTCTTCTGCTTGATTAAGTATGCTTTCCATGCTTATCAGTTTGTTATGTATTTCATTCACTGTATTCTTTATTGCCATCATTTCAGTGATCAACTCTTTCATTCCTTCTTCTTTTTTTCACTTTTATTCATCCTCTCCGTCAATGCCTTGATACCTGGATTTGTGATTTGAGACCAGTCTTTCAGGAGCTCTTCATTATTTGATCCTTTTTTTTTTCTTTTTTAATCAATATTTTTTATTATGGTTTTGTGGGGTACAGTTAAGGGTTAGGTGTACAATTACGTTTCATTCAGGCACCCTGTTGATAAGAGGTGTTTTCCTCCCCAGACAGATATTTGCTACTGTTAATCCCATCCCCCTCCCCCCCCATAGTTTCCCAGTACCGTCAGTCATTTTCTTATAGTATTACATTGGATGTTCAAGGTCCATTATATGAGTGAGAACATGTGATATTCGGATCTTTGTTTCTGTGAGAGGTCACTCAGTATTATAGACTCTAGTTCCATCCAGGTTGCTGCGAAATTCATGATTTTGTTCTTTTTTATGGCTGCGTAGTATTCCATCGTGTATATGTACCACATTTTTTTAATCCAGTCCTCTTTTGACAGGCAGCATGGTTGTTTCCAGGTTCTTGCTATTGTGAACAATGCTGCAATAAACATACGTGTACAGGTATCTATTTTATAGAGTGATTTGTGTTCTTCAGGGTATATTCCCAGTAGGGTGATTGCAGGGTCATATGGAAGGTCAATTTTTAGAGCTTTTAGGAATCACCACACTGCTTTCCACAGAGGTTGCACTAGTTTACATTCCCGCCAACAGTGTAGAAGTGTTCCCTTTTCACCACACCCTCTCCAGCAGCTGTTATTTTTTGAGTTGTTAATAATTGCCATTCTGACTGGAGTTAGGTGGTATCTCAGTGTGGTTTTGATTGAAGACATCCGAGCAGCCAACAGACACATGAAGAAATGTTCATTGTTTGATTCTAATGTCTGTATTCTCAGGTGCTGCTTTTCCAGTAGTCTAGGGGGAACCTGTGTTCTTTCATCGATTCTTCTTTATTTGTGATGGATTCCCTCCACTTTTTTCCTCTGTAATTGTGTTGCTCAGTGGTAGGGGGGATAACTTTCACTTATGTTTGCTCAATTCCCTATTCTTCCTTAGGTAGAGTCTCTGGATTTATTCAATTTTGGAGCTGGGCTGTAGGTGAAAGGCTGTGCTGTCTTTTTGCAGATTTGAGATTTGGTTAAGGTGTAACGGGAGAAGCTATGCCTCAGAAACTACTTTCAGGTCACAGTGTTTGCTGACTGGGGTGTGGGCCTTCTGGAACTCACTTCCCAACACCTTACAATGTCAACTCTAGTAGGGGTTCTAGCTGAACCACTTAAGATGAAGACATTAAAGGAAAAGAAGACAGCAACAGAACCAGTAGGAGTTGTGAGTCTCTGCTGGGTGAGTCTGTATAAAGACAAATCTGTGTGATTATGTGTGTGCCAGTGGGTAAGCGAATGTCTGACTGAGGAGAGACATGGGAACAAGCACCTGGGGGTCCCCTGGAGGAGTGCCTGCAATGTAACACTGCTCTGAATTTGGTGAGAGAATATATATGTCCATGTGGTAGGAGAATATATATATATCCTGAAACCAAAATGAAAAAAGAGAAAAAAAAGAACAGAGAAAGAAAGAAGGAAGAAGAAAGGAAGATGAAGAGAGAGGAGAAGAAAACTGAAAACAAAAAAACAGGCAAGCAAATGAACAGATAAACAAACAAAATAATGAAGATACACTCACCCTCAAATATACCCAAAAAAAGAGGGAGGAAAAGGAGCAAATCAAATCAGAAGGCATACACAGAAAGGTATGTATAGAGCGAGCGAGCCAAAAACAAAAAACAAAAAAAACCCCAAACGTCTGTGAATCTTGACTTTTGTCTTGACTTTTATGAGTCTTGAGAGTCTTGAGCTCACCACTCTTGTGGCCATTTCTGGAATTTTAGGTTCTTTTTTTTTGTATTGGCCTGCCACAAGCACCACCATTTTCGACTTGCTGCAGGAGGGAACAGACTTAGGTCTTAGACCCTCACCTCTGCTTTTTGCGCCAGAAATCAAGCCTCTCTCCTTGTGGGTCAGATGTCCCACAGACTGCTGCAAGGGGAAGGGGACTAGGTCAGATTAAGGGTCACCCCTACTCATCTCTTGCTAGGTCTTCCACTCTGATTCCATGTATTTGTGAATGGTCTAGTGGGGGGAGGGGACGTTGCATCTGTGTTAGTCTGTACTGTCTCTCCAGTATTGTGCACTTGGAGTTTCCTCTCTGAGCAGAGATGGCTGATCCCAGAGGGGTGCAGAGATTGACTCTCAGTCTCAGGATGCAGGCTGCTCAGTCCTGGAAGAGCTAGAACAGGTCTCTGCCTGCATTCCAGGACAGAGAAAATGACATCAGCCAGCGTCTTCTGCTCCAGTGGAGCTCAGCTCCAGATTTCCTTACTGTGCTTTCTCCACAGTCCCTGCTGCAGGAGTCTGGTCTGTTGCCGTAGGCAGTGAGGTTAGGCAAGGTGCCAGGTCTGATGTCTGCTGACTTTTCCCATGAGATGACCCAAAAATGGTGGATTTCCCTGCGTGTGGGGATTACCAAATTCAGAGCAGTGTTACATTGAAGACACTTCTCCAGGGGGCCTCCCCAGGTATTTGTTCCCATATCTCCCCTCAGTTGGACATTCGCTCACTCACTTGCACACACACACTCACACAGATGTATCTTTATGCAGACTCACCCAGAAAGAGACTCACAACTCCTACTGGTTCTGTCACTGTCTTCTTTTCCTCCCATGTCTTCATCTTAAGTGCTTCAGCCAGAACCCCTGCTAGAGTTGAAAGGCCTAGGACAGCTGACATTGCAGGTGCTTAGCCTTGCTGACCAAAACTAACCTCCCTGCAAGGGGTTCACAAGAAAGTTCAGAACAGCCCACCAAGTTGTCCCTTCCCTGCTCCTATCAGTTTGCGTTAATACCAAAAATTTTTCCACATTTCACCGCCATGGTAAAACCTGTTTGAAACACCAAGTTTTCATGGTCTGGGTCTGTGATGCTCACCATAGAGAAAACCAATCAGAGACAATGAATATCGCCAGGGTAGAAGTCTGTTTATTTGGGTGATTTTGGCCAAGGAGAATGAGAGACTCATTCTCACATGCTCCCCATTTTACTGAAGCTGGGGTGTATAAGGTATATTAATGAGGCAGGAATGTAGAAAACAGGAATTGGGGAATGGTAAGAAAGTGGAGTTGGTAAATAGGAATTGGAGAGGGTTAAAGAAGAGGAGGTGACAAACAGGTGGGATCTGTCATCTTATTGTCTAGATGTGGTAATCTGGTGAGTTTCAGTTTCTTGCTAGTATCAGCTTGAAGGTTGGTTTCCTGAGAAAGGAACTCAGATAAGACAAATATAAGTTTCAAGCTTTAAGACCAGGAGGATCAATTATTATGTTTATTCAAAAGAAAATTAAAGACATCATTGCCATGTAACCTAGCCATTCCACTTCTGGGTATATACCCAAAAAATTTGAGCTAAGGATCTCAAACAGGTATTTGTACACTCATGTTCCTGAGAGCATTATTTACAATAGTGGAAGTAAAAACTACCCAAATGTGCATCAAAAGATGAGTGGATAAATAAAATGTTATAATGTGTATAGAAAATCCATCTACTAGCACCCTTGCTTTACACACCCTCGGTGATAGGGTGTTCGCCACCTCACAAGGAACGCATTGCAATAATTCCCAGAGACTTGATGGTTCTTCTGAAACCTGCCCACCTATCATCTGTCAAGGATAACTTACACAAAATGGGTCAAACACCTACCACTGCTATTAAAAAAAAAAAAATATATATATATATATATAAAATGAAGTATTATGTTAAAAAGAAATTCTGACATACTCTGCAGAATGAATGAACTTTGGAAATTACCTTAGTCTATTCAGGCTGCCATAACAAAATACTATCAAATGGGTAGCTTCTAAACAACAGAATTCTTTTTTCTCACAGTTCTGGGGACCAGGAATTCCAAGATCACCTGCAGATTAAGTGCCTAGTGAGGGCCTGCGTCATGGTTCTCATCTTTTCGTGGGTCCTCTCATAGTAAAATTAGCTAGCTGGCTCCCTGTGGTCTCCTGCATAAGGGCACTAATCCCAAATGGAAAATCAAAAAATATGCTACATGAAACAAGCAGGGTACCAAAGGGTAAATATTATATATTCCCTTATGCAAGGTACCTAGACCAGGGGCCCCAACCCCCTGGGCTATAGACTGATACCAGTCCATGACAAATTAGGAAGTAAGCTATAAGGCAGGATGTGATTGATGGGTAAGTGAGCAAAGCTTTGTCTGTATTTGCAGCCGCTCCCCACTGCTGGCATTACCAACTGAGCTTCATCTTCTGTCAGATCAGTGGCAATATTAGGTTCTCATAGGAGTGTGAACTCTATTGTGAAGTGCCCTGGGAAGGACTCTAGATTTTGTATTCCTTATGAGAATCTAATGCCTGATGATCTTATGTGAGCTGAGGTGGCGATGCTAGCACTGAAGAGTAACTGCAAATACAGATTAACATTAGCAGTGTGGTTTGACTGCACAGAGACCATACTAATCAATTGCTTGCAGATTCATTTAAAAGCCCTATCATTGAGTGGCAAGTGAATGGATGTACAATTGTACAACTGCATCTAGTGGCATAATTATTGTATAATTATTTATTATTATCTATAATTACATTGTATAATTACATATAATTATTTCATTATATACATTATATACATATATTTTAATATATTTCATTATATATATTGCAATGTAATAATAATAGAACTAAAGTACACAATAAATGTAATCCTTTTGAATCATCCCAAAACCACCACCTCCACCCCAGTCCATGGAAAATGGTCTTCTACAAAACTAGTCCTTAATGCCAAAAAGGTTGGGGACCGCTGACCTAGACTATCAAAATATATAGAGAAAGAAAAGAGAATAGGTTACCAGGGGCTGGGGGAGGGACAATGAGGAGTTCTTGTGTAATGGATACAGAGTTTCAGTTGAAAATGATGAAAAATTTCCACAAATGGATAGTTGTGATGGTTGCAAAACAATGTGAATGGACTTAAAGCCACTGAACTGTACATTTGGAAAGGATTAAAATGACAAGTTTTATGTTGTACTTTATCACAGTTTTTAAAAATGATGATTTAATAAGGGAATGGAGCAGGGATCAAGACCAAGTAGGGATGTCTGTGAGACATCTACTCCAATGGTGACACTTGTCTTCTCTTAGTCAGGGTACATTCTTCACTCCAGGTGTTTCTCCCACACACAGGAAAGTTCTAGTCTTTGGAGTGAAAGTATCTACATTCCATCTCCCAAGCTGTGTAACCCTGCAAAGTCACTTAAACTCTGTGAACTTCTTTTTCTCACCCGTAAAACGGGGAAAATATCTGTAGGCCGAGCTCAGGGTCTGGCAGTCAGTGTTGTGCCCTTTTGAGTTCACACAGTGAAATGCCTGAGACATTTACTTCTCTACTGTCTACCCACTATATCCCTGATGTTTGCCAGAAAGGATCTCTGAGGATATCCTTGTGTGTTTGAGCTCTGAGGGTATCTGTGTGTGTGTCATTTTTACCATCCTCAATTTCCCCATGTGTAAGTAGGATGTCCTTCTTTGCAGGGCTGTTATGAACTGGACTTGCCACTAGGTTCACCTTGGCCAGAAGTCAGAGCCTCCATCTTGAGCTGCCCAAGATTTCTCGTAAATGAAATGCTCACACCATTCCTTTACCATGTCTTAGTTCAACACTTTATAGGTAAGAGTTTCTGAGTGCCTGTTATGTGCCAAGATATGGAGGACTAGCCTGTGGAGAACTAGACCACTGAGCATTGAAAGCTGTCACCTCTGCTGCCCACCACTGTCAAAGCACACACAAGATTTGGCAGTGCCAGTGGGGTCAGGAGTATAGGCCAAAGGAGGTGGGCCCAGATGGCAAATTCAGGGAACAGTTCTATCACCCTGAGCAGTTGGGCCACAACCATTGGGTGGGAGGACAGGAGGGACCATATTCTACATCTACAGTTTTCACTTTTCCCTGAAGCCCCTTACACCCTTATCAGCTCAGTGATTGACACGTATCCTCTGACCCAGCTAAGACCCTGTCACATGTGCTCTCCTTCCAGCACCTCAGGATGTCAGGAAACTGGGACATGTTCTCGCCACTCCAACTTAGGTGTGCCACCGCTGCCAGCTGCTAACATCACCACTCAGAAGACAGCTGTGCATCCCACTCTCCTCAAGGGAAATTCAGGCCATCTGAGGTGTAGAGCACAGATCTCCCCAAGCTGGGAGCAGGCCACTCATGAGCCCTGAGGTGATTTTAAGTCACAAGTGTATTGTGCAATTTTCAGTATTGATGTATAGCTAAGCATAGAGTCAGAGAGGACCTTTACACAAAAATCTGATTTATCAGATCTGAATCTAGCAACAAACTGCCTGTACTGTCACACGTCTAGAATTGGTGGAGTGGAGAGGAACTCTTCCTTAGGCAGAGCCTATGCTCTAGCCCATTCCCTGAAAAGATCACTTTGAGGGAAGTCTGAGCACTTGCTCAAGAGATCTCACTTCTTTCTCAGAAGGATCCTTCTGCAGGAATGAAAATATAGGGCTAGAAGGTGCCTGATCTAGGGTGTGGTCGACTGGCTGTGATCTGGCCACTTACTGGCTGGGAGTGATGGGAGTGGAATCTGAAAGGAGCCCCAGTGACTTCCTGCCTGGGGCTCTTGTTTTTTTTTTTAATCGGGTTTCTTTTTGGCAGCATGATGAAATCTGTAACCACTTCTCAGAACATTTCTTAATGCATAACGTAACACAGAATTAGAGCAAACACCAACATCATGAAAATATAGCCTTAAAAATATTAGAAAACAAGTTTGTGACAGATTATTTTTGTTAAAAAATGCATTAAGCCGGGCTTGGTGGCTCAGCCTGTAATCCCACACCTTTGGGAGGCTGAGGTGAGTGGATTGCCTGAGCCCACGGGTTCGAGACCTACCTGGGCAGTGAGACCTCATCTCTACAATAAATCAAAAAAAACTGCTGGGCA
>NW_007249250.1:0-9149 GCF_000164805.1 Carlito syrichta | reverse complement strand
AGCGGCCACTGCACTCCAGTCTGGGTGACAGAGTGAAACTCCAACTCAAAAAAAAAAAGCATTAGATAGCAATTTCTGGTATTGGATCTAAAACTAGTAAGAGAGTAAATGCTGTTTCGATGCATCTGTCACAGCCTTAATGTGATATAAAAATACCTGCCTTTTTTTTGTTTGTTTTTTGGGTTGGAGTCTCACTCGGTTGCCCAGACTGGAGTGCAGTGGCCGCTCCTGGCCACCGCAGCCTCGACCTGCTGGGCTCCGGTGATCCTTCTGCCTCAGCCTTCCCAGTAGCCGGAATTACAGGCATGCACTACCACGCCCGGCTGAGTTTTTGATTTATTGTAGAGATGAGGTCTCGCTGCCCAGGAGGGTCTCGAATCTGTGGGCTCAGTCAATCCACTCACCTCAGCCTCCCAAAGGCACGGGATTGCAGGCTGAGCCACCGAACCCGGCTTCTGCCATGTTTAATGACAGATTCACAGGTCCTGCTAATACTTCTATGGTTTGTGATCTGATAAATATTTGCCAAGGAAATGTTAATTCTCATACCTCCTAGAAAGAGGAGGTAATTTTTAAAAACATTTTTCTTGACAAAATTGTTTATATTTATGTTCAACCTAACATTCTTAGATGAAGTCAATTTTGATGTGAATCTAACAAGGGCAGCAGTTTTAAATAGTTTGAGTTTGTAATTCACATGATGAGCCAGCTGTGGAAGGTAGATGTGTATATTGGAAAGGGGTAGTGCAGGGAATAGCAGACACCCTGAGAGGGGAGGAAATTGTCCCAAGATCGGGAGGTCAGGGATTAGGATGTAAGCACTGAGTACTTTGTCTGCTTTGTCCAGCTGTATCTGTAGCACCTAAATCAGTGCTTGGACACATAAAGGACTCAACTGATTTTTATTGACTGAGTGCATTAAGGAAAGTCAAAATCAAGTCTAGAAATGTAGTCTCCTTTTCCCCCATCCTCTAATGGTTTCTAGATTTAATTTACAGTATTAAATATAGCATGTAGCAAAACTGTCAGCTGCCTATCCCAGCACCTATTTTTTCTTCCTCCTTAAATTTCCCAGTCTAGCTTGCAGCTACATTCCTGCCAATGGGATGTAAGGGGCAGCATTAGCTGGTGTGTACAGGTAGACTGCATAAAATCAATGTTGCACCTTTCCTCTTTTCTTCATGTTACTGCCTGAAATGCAAAGGTTGTGAGCTAAAGGTCAAACAGCCACATGGACCATGGGCTGTGCACACTCAGGATGACAAGCAGGAAGATACAATCTATAGAGGTAGAATTTATAGACTAAGAGATACTCACAAGACATATAAAACAAATACAATAAATGGACCTTATCTGGAATTGTGATTTGAACAAACTATATGAAACACTGTTAACAATTGATTATTAGATGTTTTGGTTGTAATAATAGAATTGTTGTTTGGTTTAAAAAGACGTGTGTATCTTTTAGAGATGCACACTGAATTCTCATTTAAACAAAGTGTATATCCATTATTAAGAAACCAGTATGCAGATTTCTCCTTGACTTCTCAAGGGCTCCGTCTTGACAAATGCATCCCAAAGGTCCTAAACCGAAATAGTTGAGGTGCAGGCTACTTCCTGTCCTTCTGCACACCCTTCTGCACTCCCCACCTATCCAGATACTCTGATATTCTACTCACCAACACAGGCAAGCACCCTGTAAAAGCCTGTGTGCAGACCCAGCTGCTCTCCTGTTATTTAACATCTGTGGATTTTTAACGCCCCACATGGACAGAGCCAGAGCCTCAACCTTTCCAAGTTCTTGAGCTGAATGCAGTCTGGGTTAAAGGATCCATCTTCTCTCAGACTGGCTCTCTCAGGCCTGGTGAACACTCTCGGTGAAGGAGCATGATGGGAGGTAAGTAACATCAGGAATCTTTATGCCTGGAAGGGTGTGAGTTGCAGCCAGTGGAACAGTTTAGAGTCAGCCAAGGGACCAGGCCAAGCCCAGACCATAGTCACCTGTGTAGCAGTCCAGGCCTTCCCTTCCAGATTCTCAGTGCCCCGGCGGCCACCTGGGCTTTGACAAGCCATTCTACACATTTTCTCTGGGAATGTAAGGACAAACTACCAGAAACACTGCAGGGCACAGGGCAGCAAGCCTGCTCTGACTAGTGCCTCAGCCTGCTAGTTGAGGCTGTTGGTGCTCTTTTACAATGTGGAAAACAATATATTTTTGAGGTCATTTATTTGTTTAAATTCTTTGGACCTGTTAGTCACAAACAGACACAAGTGTGTATGTGATAAACTAAACACATGTATAGTCAAAAGTGAGGAAATGCTCTCAAAAATTTATGAATGATTGCCCACTATTCTGAATTTTAAGGCAATAACAATGTCATCCCCAAATGCACCTTTTTGGTTGAGAAAGGTGAGCAAGGAGTGTGACATAAAGAGAGCTCTGGAGTTTTCTACCTAAGAAAATAACAGGAGTGTGGAGATTGCCCGACAAGGGAAAGAAGAGCAGTGAGGAAGGTCTGATAATGGCAGGGGAAGCTCCACATCTGAGCTCCAAGTCTGCAACTCTGAAGGCAGCTACATCCCGAGGCAAGACCAAGAAGACATTTTTAGCAAGGAGGCACAGCCTTGGATACTTAGAACAAAGGCATCTAAATACTCCATCCTATTCTGTGACCTCCTCTGGTGCCCTGTGATGCCTCTCCAATACTCACCCATGAGGGAGTTTGCACCACATACACACAGACTGTACTGGGATCCTTGGCAGGGTGAAGGACTAGGGAGGAGCCCACAGTGGTCTGAGACAGAGTAGGAAGAGAGCAGCTACTGCAGGAAGCCAGGCACAGACCTAGGTCCAAGGCTGTCTCAGAGGCAGCAGATGAGAGAATCCAAACGTATTGAGTAGCTGCACCAGAAGGCATGTTGATGTTGACATGGACACAAGAAGGATTCCACACTGGGATCTCTAACATCACATGGGCAGAGTGAGATGATGAGATCACCTGCACTGTCCCTCTTAGGGCCAAGGATGACACTTGCAGGACCCTTCTGCAACCCACACCCCAGTCCCCAAACTCTGCTCTGGCTTTGGAAGGAATTGCACGGTAACCTCCAAGGGTCCTACACCCTCCCCGAGGCTTCATTTCTCACTTAGCAGCCCTCTGTGGCCTGGCATCAGGCTTTGAAGACAGATCGTCCCCTCCAGCAGATGTCTTTGCCTTTGCCCGAGCTCTGAGCTTGTGCTGCCCAGTTTTGCCCAATGACTGCACCACTGACTCTGGAAGGGGGAGC
This sequence comes from Carlito syrichta, assembly GCF_000164805.1. Classification (NCBI taxonomy): domain Eukaryota; kingdom Metazoa; phylum Chordata; class Mammalia; order Primates; family Tarsiidae; genus Carlito; species Carlito syrichta. The sequence goes on along the minus strand of NW_007249250.1, from coordinate 5,861 downwards.
AGTGACAAGAAAGACTTCCTGTGAACTCTATAGGAAGCAGGAGCTGAGCAGTGATATAGATTGATCATCAATAAATCCCTGGTGCCTGGTAGACCAAGGTGATGTCTGGACCACAGGCATGACTGAGCAGTAGGCAGCTCACTACAGCCTTCTCAGGTTCCCATGTAACCAAAGCCTGAGCAGACTTTTGGAGCCTCACCAGCCCTTGGCTCATGGATTCCTCCACGAAACGTTTGTGAAGGGTGTACTATGTTACAGAAAGGGTGTTTCTAACCCTCTCATTCATCATCTTTCCAAGTACCTCACTGGACGATTAAGAACCAAAACCTTTCACATAAGGACAAGCAGATAGGAAGTGACTCCGAACTGACTCCGAAGACTCTTGACTCCTGTTCCCAAGATCTTGCCACCCTATTGCTCTTGCCTCCAGGGTGTCAGTCCTCCAGAGATCTGGTTCTGGTGGCTTCTGATGAACTGGCAGGCTTAGTTGCTTGGTTTATGCTGCTGACATGACCATGTACCACAGAGTCTATTAAAAGCAGGGACTTTGTTGATTGCAAACCTAGGCTCACGTGCCAAGTTTCTACTTACTGACTTTGGAAAGACAGAACTCTAAGTTCCATGTCTTTTCACTCACCCTTGGATAGGATGTGCAACAGAAGCCAGAAGCTACAGTCCGTGGTTAGCAGCTTTATAAGAAAACTTTGAATGAATAGGAGTAGACACAGTTGTTTTGAGAAGAAAAATGCTCAACTAGTCCTTGTCACCTCTTAGAAAACACTAAGTTGAATGAATATTTTCATTGTAGTGACCAGAACATTTTGTTTGAGTCTCCACAATGCCCTTTTCGACAACAAGGTGAATTTCTGTCTAAGTCTCCTGGCTGAAAACTTTTCTGTAAGATGAACAGGGCTGCTGTGACCCAAAGGCAGCCCTCTGTAAAGGTTGACTCTTATCTCCCGTGGCTATCCCCGTTCATCTCAAGCTTTGTGAGGAAACCACATATTTCACTCTTGTTCTGTTACAAACAGTTATGTGTGTTTGATTGCATGTTCCAGAAAAAAACCTCACAGAAAACTGTTTTCCCTTCAAGTTGTAACTGAGGTTTTCCCTGGAGGTTGCTTTGACATGTGAGGGAGCTCTGTGACTAAATACTTGTGGTGCAAACGAACCCAAACAGAACAAGAATTACGTAATTATTCTTAAAATTAGGAACACAACTAAAGGAAGTTCTCCCTGGGGGAGAGGTATGATAATTTGTTTTACTCAGAAACAAACAAATTGAATCCCATACATTAACTTCCAAAACATAGCACGGACTCTCAACTTTCCCTGAAGCTTGTTCTGTGGCCTTGAGCTAATCAGAGTCTCCAAGGCTCAGTTCTGACACACATCAGCCTTTTTGCAGCCCAGCCTTCTCTTTAGTGCTGTGCAGAATTAAAAGGAGACCTGTGCAAAGAGGCTCACACAGAGCTGAACAAATGGTGATAATCCAGAAGTGACAAGAGAGGGAATCCTCTCTTGCCTTGATGTTCCACAGAAGGGGAGCCTGTGCTCTCCCTGCCGGGAGGGCCAAGGTGAAGAGAAATATGTTCTCAGTCCTCCCTCATCACACTGTCTCCTGTCCATGGAGGGAGCAGATAGAGGGTGGGGACGCAGTATCCCCTGCCCACGGCTCACCCAAGTATGGCCACTACCTAAAAAGGCAATGCCAGTTTCTTCTCTCTGACCCTCTCTGCACCTGGGCCTGGGTTTGGAGCCCAGTTAGAACCTTCCCACAGCTGCCAGTTCAAGATCTGTGCACTCAGAGTCTGTTTTTTCCAAACTAGCCCTGTGCACAAGTCATGTCAGGATCTGGATTTGGGGAGGCTGGAGGTCCACTACTTTGGCCTCCAGTGCTTGCTACTTCTCTAATCCAGCCCCAATAGGAAGCCTGTGCCTCAGTCATTCCTGGACCCTATTGCTATTCAGAGAGCAAGGCTCCAGTATTCACTGGCCTGGTCACGATGCTTCCTCTTCATGAGGAAGAAGCTGGAGGAGAAAAGGGGGAAGAGGGCTCCTCTCAACTTCCAACAATTGAACAATTCAGTGAAAAACAAGGAACAAAATCAGCCTCAAACTCTTTCTGAAAACTCTGCTATCCCAGAAAAACACATACAGGGGGAATTAGAACCATCCTCTCCAATCAAACAGAGAAAGAAATGCTGATCAGAGAGCCCTGAGGAAGCAGTAGGGGATTTCTGGGGCCCAGAAAAATCTGGGCTAGAGAAGGGGAACTTGGCAGTTCCAGACCACTCACCCAAGGAAGCCAGCCCACCTGAGCTGGGCTAGGGCATCTCCTCCGAGCTCTCAGTAACACTCCAGGCCCCTCTCTCTGTCATCCTCCCACCGGAACACTCTCCTGGAAGGATATTTCAGGGACTGCAGAGACATGCACTGCATGGAGTCTCCCTCCCAGTCCTCTCTAGAACTGAATGGGGATGTGCTGCTGCGTGGCCAGGAAGAAATGAGGGAAGCACAGGCCAGACAAAAGCTTCCACAGTCAAATGTCACCATAGTGCAAGCTTGTTTGGGTACCCCAGAGCCAGCCCTGCTCCCTCCATTGGCCAAGAGTCATCCTGGAATACAGCAGCCATACTAGTTCCTCCCTTAGAAGTGGGCTCAGAGGGAGGTAGCCCTGCCTATCTGAGGACCAGTCCCTACAGTGTGGCAGCTGGGCTTAGGGACGGATAGGTGAGGGGAAGGGGGTTTGTCATGTCAGGGAGTGAAGGGTCTCTTTTCAGAGCTCAGGTGGCCCCCAAAACCTGTTCACGAGTGTCTCTGTTCCTTTCCTTCTTCAGAAGCCCATGGGGAGCTAAGAACAAGGCTGCCTGAGGTCAGGAGCCACTGCCACCAATCCCTGAGAGGGTAGAGTCTGGAGGTCATCTCAGCTCAGGACCTGTGAGGGGGGGACAGCATGCCAGAGATGCCATGCACTCTGGGGTGTGAAGTGTGAGTGCACATCTGGGTCAGCTTGGGGCCACGACTGCCACAGTTCTGAAGAGTCAACGTGGATGGCTTTGCTGGCTTAGATGACGATGCTACCTTCAGTGCCTTGATCTTTGGATTGGCCTCTCTTGTGACCAATGTGCTTTGCCTGCTTTTGACTGAAAACACAAAGAAGAAGAATTGCAGGGTATACCCTCACTGGGTCTCAAGCTTGAGAGGAGGTTGAAGGAGCCTCTGACATGTGGGAAATGGACAAGCCATTCCATGCCAGTGCACCATCATCACCACAGCAGATCCTCTAGCTGCCCTCATCCCAGGTGTTCCGCTGCGGGCCAGACTTGGAGCTGGCATCCCATTTTCAGGGTTTCCTCAGACCAGATCAGTCATGTGTTCCAGGGTCAGGCTGTCATTACAGGTGACCAGCAAGGGCAGCAGGTCTGAAGAGGGGCTCAGCATGTCTGTAGTATACTTCCTGACACAGCCTTAGGGGTGGGCTTCACCAAGGCCAGTCACCCTGTCCACTCACCCACCCAAACTGCAGCCACCCCAGTGCAGGCAGCCCTGCAAGAAAGCCCTACTGCCACCAGAGGTCACTGCAAGACTCTATGAGCCATCAAGATACAGTGCAGCCTCCTACAAACACAGACTGGCAAGATGTGGTGCTCAAGGCAGTCATTGACACACAATCCCTCTGTTTCCCATATTGCATCAAGATCCACCAGGAGGAAGAGGGAGTCCAGGATCTCCAATTTTGTATGGAAAGAGGGGAGGAGATAAAGTGCACCACAAGGAGTCAGAGTAAGTACTGTTCGTGAAACTGTGACATATGTAGATTGAGTCACCATGTAACATGTGTGTCTTACTATAGTTTGAAAATGTCAGAAATACAGAGGACTCTTGAGCAACATGGTTTAAATCGGGTAGGTCCACCTATAAATGGATTTTCCTCTGCCATCCCTGAGACAGCAAGACCAACCCCTCCTCTTCTTCCTCCTCCTCCTCCTCAGCCTACTCAACATGTACACGACTAGGATAAAGACCCTTATGATGATCTATTTCCATCTGATGAAGAGTAAATTTATTTTCTCTTTCTCATTATTTTATGAGTACCATTTTCTTTTCTATAGCTGAATCTGTTGTGAGAATACAGAATATAATACATATAACATTCAAAACAATCAACTAGTTATGTTATCAATAGTGTTTCTGGTGAACAGTAGGCTACTGATAGTTAAGTTTGGGGCAGGCAAATGTTATACTTGGTTTTTGACAGAACGGAAGATTAAATCCCTACCCCTCTGTTGTCCAAGGGTCAAAGGTACACTGCTCTCAGAGAACGTATTTAATCAGAAGTGGACCTACCAGGAAAGAGTGACCTGAAGAGAAGGGGAAGACAAAGTGAAACACGTGAGGCAAAGTAGCAAGAGCTTATGGTTACTGTGTGCTAGAGATCAAGCAGAGCACTTTCCTACAACATCCATTTGGCCACCAGAGTATTGTTGGAGACGATCATTTTCCCTACAGAGGCTTTGAGAGATTAAGAGACTTGCCCACAATTCCATGGAAGAAAGTGGTGGATATCAGTGCAGATCATCAGACTGTTTCAGTCTTGGGCTCTCACCAATGCCTTCTCCGTGTCCCACAGCTTTGTGCCCAAATAAGAAGAGGCATCGTCTGAGCAGAGATGGGATATGAGCTATAGCACAACACTTGTGGGACCCAGGAAGATACTATGGTTTACAGAAAAGTTCTACTGAGTGCCATGATACCAGTATTCACCCCATGCCTCAATGTTGTGCCTGGAGAAGGTAGAACCCAGGGGCCAGGGAAGGGGAGGGAAGACCAGGAGAAGTGCTCCCTCTTGGCTTTCTCACTACAGGAACAACGGGGGTGGGGAGTGCCTACAAAGAGCAAGATACCCTTCCTTTCTCTCAGAAGTGGGTACTCCAAAGACGTATCCATTCACCCTCCCCATGTCCCTGTTCTTTCCCTCCTCTAGGCTCCCTCCACCCCTGTGCTTGGCTTCATTGCCTAATTCTGGCAAGTTTCCCAGGTGGTATGGCAGGCCTTGGCACAGACTCAACCTCAGCAAATACTGTATTAAATGAACGATTGGCTGAATGAATGAATGAGTGGATGAACACTTGAAGGAATGAGCAAAGGAATATCAGCTTGGAGTGTGAAAGGCAGGTTAGCAACCAGGACAATGACCCTCCTGCCTGAGATTTCTGTGCAAAGCTAATTGTCCACTCCTTAGAGATTTAAAGAACAGAAGTTGAAACTAAATATTTTCCCAGGATATCTACACAATTTTTACCATATTCTCATCACAACTGACCTTATATTAAAATAATACCACTTGCAATCACCAAATAGCTGCTTTATATTTGTCCAAGTAATAGTTTCCATGAACTCACAAGATTGCCATGTTAGTATTATTTCCTTTTAATTTGCAAGAGGAAAGACAAATTTGAAATGACTGGTCCATGTAGCACCTAAAAGCATCTGTCATATACCCAGAGACATGGAGAACCACTCTGCAAAGTGTCTTTGGGTAAAGAGCTCAGGCTGGGCCTGGCCGCATGTGTCTGTGACTGAGGAGAGGGGAAAGGAGCAAGGCAGCCCCTGCATGAGCTGACACAGTCCCAAAGAAGCCCTTCCCCCAGATTCCCCAATCACAGCAGCACGGAGTATCTGGAAATCTAGAAATGGGGCCTTTTGGACCTAGGAATGAAATTGTCCTTGCTCCATATAATCTTTGAGGACAGAGACTTCCAGGCCTCATTCTCAGAATTAAACTCTCCACCAGAACCACAGGGCCTTCCACTGTCATGACCCACAGGGGCAGGGACAGTTGGCAAACTAGTGACCAA